>NW_024728229.1:120000-127608 GCF_018991925.1 Homarus americanus
GTGTGTGTGTGTTTGTGTGTGTGTGTGTGTGTGTGTGTGTGTATGTGTTTTTCTACCTTAACTCTTATGATTCTCAAAATAACTTTAAGATAAAAATAAAAGAAATTTAGTCCCTGTCCCACAGGGCCCCAGTCCTAATAGGCCCCAGTCCAAATAGATAGTTGTGGTGTGGTTCAATTAACCTCCAATCACAACGAAGCAGTTCTAATAAGGTTATGTTTATTAATGAGCCAATCAGAATTAAGTTTATTACATCACCTTTAAAGTTAGAAAAACATCCTAGGCAACCATTACAGTTCGTAGTAGCTGATTGGCTGCTAAGGGAGACAAGTCGCACACTAATTGGTTAGAGCTGTGATGGGGGCAGTCGGTAATTGGTCAAGACTGTAGGTGACGTAAGATCCGGGAATACTTGACGTCATAGATGTTTTCAAAGATCAAAATAATTAAAGTATTTATCCTTCTTGATATAATTACTCTTATACGAACACATATTCTACCTAAAACCCCCTTAACCACCCTAAAACCCCCCTAACCAGCTAAAATCCCGTTAACCACCCTGAAATCCCCCTCAACCTCCCTAAAATCCCCTTAACCACCATAAATCCCCCTTAACCACCATAAATCCCCCTTAACCTCCCTAAAATCCCCCCTTTAAAGAATGAAAGACTTGTACCCCCTGAGAGTTTGTTTACAGCGATACTTCTTGACAAGCGTTGCCATGGTGACATCATCTGATCTGACCTGTACCTAACAAGGCTATAAGAATGATGGGTACAGGCTGTCTCTCTCTCTCTCTCTCTCTCTCTCTCTCTCTCTCTCTCTCTCAGCAGCCAGGTAAGCCCACAGGTAAACTGATACACCTGTACGTATAATATGACGTTAATACCAGCAGATTATATCAGTCACCCTCTGAGATTATCCTCCAACATTCACAATATGTCGCCATTATAACGAGATATTGTATTAAGAATGTGATCTGTTTGTTATTATTATTATTATTATTATTATTATTATTATTATTATTATTATTATTATTATTGTTATTATTATTATTATTATTATTATTATTATTATTATTATTATTATTATTATTTTATTATTATTGTTGTTGTTGTTGTTGTCTGAAGACTTCTCACACGCAACAAGATGAAAGGAAAACAAAATAAAAACAGACAATAACAACAAGGACAAAATATACACCTAACTATATAAACTGCAACAAATAATAAATTAAACCTCACGAACTAACATGATCCAGCAGTCAGGTCACGAAAGGCGGGAATTGAGTGACCTTAAACATAGCCAAAATGTTTAATTAAATAACATAGTAATTTATATAGTTGAGATAAACATTAATTTATATAGTAAATAATATAAATTATTTAGTTTATATAGTAAAAATATATATATCAATTTAGTTTATATAGCATTAATTTATATACTCTAATATATGGTAGTTTATATTGTTTTAGTGTGAGCTGATAGCCGTCTTGAGGAGGGGTTGAGGAGGGGGATGGGTGATGGGGAGGGGTGAGGGGAGGTGATGGGGAGGGGTAATATCCGCGCTTTGAGTGCGTCAATATCCGTCCTGGGTGAGTTGCCACCCTCGACCCTGACACCTGCCATATTTGCTATACTGGTGCCATACAGGTGCTATCAATTCTCCGATCAATTAAGACCCGCCTGTGGTCAATTAGTAACTACTTAAGTGGTGATTCGATTAAACGCTGACTCAGAGATTCGACAAATTTGTGGTTTGATTAGCTAATGAATCGAGACAGTTGACGACGCACTTTCCTGATGAATCGGGAGAGCTTCAACTAAATTCATAAATGATTCGGTGGAGTGATTCGATTACTAGATGATTGGGTTAAATTGGTGAGTCGATTGGGTGAGTTAGTGATTCGATTAATTGATGATTCGGTAAATTAGTGATTGACCAGGATGGAGAATCACTAATCACCGCTACAAATCACCAATCACGAAACAGAATCACCAATCACGGCTAAGAATCACTCATCACGGCAGAGAATCACCAAAAAACGGCTACAAATCACCAAATCACAGCCACGAATCAACAATCACGGCAGAGATTCGCCAGTTGTCTTACAGATTATTGATTGCCGGAACCAAAACTAAATCCACACGACACCGACCCAATCAGGGAAAGATTAGCTAATCAGTCCAGATGGGGTGGGAGGAGAGAGAGAGAGAGAGAGCACTTTGTCACTTATCAAAACAAGTCTTGGAATCTTGGAATGATGACGTCACAGGAATGTAGGTCAAAGTTAAGTGGGTGTAAAGTCAATAATCTTTGTGTGTGTGTGTGTGTGTGTGTGTGTGTATGTGTGTGTGTGTTCTGATCAATCACAATAGACTCTCTCTCTCTCTCTCTCTCTCTCTCTCTCTCTCTCATCCTCCCTTCAGTCATAACCAATCAATCATACACCCCTCACTCCCCTCCCCTCACCCCTAGCTACAACTTAAACTCCCCTTCTTATCCTACTCACACTTCCCTCTCCCCTCTGTTTCCCCTCTCACTTGCCTTCCTCTCCTTTCTTCCCTACCTTCCTCTCCCCACTCCCCCATACCTCACTTCCTCTCCCCCTCTCCCTCTCTCTTCTCCCCTCTCCCCCAAGCACATATATTCACGTGCCGGTACATAATATAACCACATACACATATACATTAGCTCCTTTATACATTCCATACATTTGTATACTCATAGAATATATTGAAATACATATATACAGGCACATATACACATTAGTCGTTTCTGTACATCCCCATATATTCAGGTATATATAAATAACACCTGTCATATATTCACACATATAGACACAATTATACAGTCACATACATACATACATACATACAAACACACATACACACACACACACAGACAGATATTCCGCCAGATACTCGTATATTCACACATGCATACACCCGTCAGTCTCGCTTCTGTGTAAAACCTTAAAATATTTTCACAGCTGTTGTATAGGATTTATATACACACACACACACACACACACACACACACACACACACACACACACACACACACACACACACACACACACACACACACACACACACGTTCACCCAGTGCGCCAGTCCGGCCTCTCTCATCCATACGCCCAGATAGACATTTCCAACTGCCTTTGTTTTGCAGGCTCATATTTTGTGTATATTTTATGTGTGTGTGTGTGTGTGTGTGTATAGTGTGTGTGTGTGTGTGTGTATTGTGTGTGTGTGTGTGTGTGTGTGTGTGTGTGTGTGTGTGTGTGTGTGTGTACAAATTATGATTGACATGAAGTAAAGATCATATTTTTGAAGTACAATAAAAAATTAATGTCTTAATAAATATTTCTCCCACAAGAGTGTTTTGGTATTACACATTTTCCCATCTGAACGAGAGAGAGAGAGAGAGAGAGAGAGAGAGAGAGAGAGAGAGAGAGAGAGAGAGAGAGAGAGTCCTGTAAAATATCAAGTCAACACACACTTTAATCTGTTTATGCACTTACATAATTAAACAAATTCTCAATAAAACTTCTGAGTACAAAATTTCTCCCCATCCTTAGATACATAATGAAATAAAGTGAAATTACTGTATCTGTATTTCAATTGGCGCGCAAATTATAGGCTCTTTCACCAAGCTCACTCCCTCCCCCTATCATTCGTCTTAACCAACACCTCTACGTTAATATGTGTTTATACTTGATTCTACTCTTTATAAAATGTTCATTATTATCTGATGTTTTATATGTTTGGTGTCAATTGTCTTGATATACTGTACATAATAATTAACGAAAGGAGGAAGAAATAGTGGTAAATGCGTTGTCCGAATGCGTGAATTTGTTTGTGACTTCGACGGTAAATATTCTTTATTTCAAACGTTTTTTCTACTTATATCTTGAAAGTTAATGTTTTAAGCAGTTATATCTTTTCACATATTAAATTCAGCATTAAAATGAGGCAGAATTGCGTGTCCTTAATAGCTGTATATGATTTTATTGCCATATAACAATATTAACCGAATATTATTAATGAACCAATGAGCTGCAAGAGGGGCGTGGCTTGTACCGTCAGCTGAAAATACAAATACTAATGTTTACGTCTGTTCATTCATAAACACATTTAAAGGTCTTAATTTACTACGACTCATTCATCCTACTCATGTTTACGTCTGTCCATTCATAAACACATTTAAAGGTCTTACTACGACTCATTCATCCTACTCATGTTTACATCCATAGTAGTTCATTCATATTTTCCGCGCGAAAGGAATACAGGTATTTAGAAAAATTAAATAATTGATGGGATATACAATGGTAAATATGTCATTAATTAGTTTTTAGGGTATTTTTGTGGTACCCAGTTTACTGTATGTAAATTAATTGTTATTATTATTATTATTATTATTATTATTATTATTATTATTATTGTTATTATTATTGTTATTATTATTATTATTATTAGTAGTAGTAGTAGTAGTAGTAGTGTAATAATAATAATAATAATAATAATAATAATAATAATAATAATAATAATAATAATAATAATAATATTAAATCGCTCACACACACACCACCAATGACACACCTCAACGCAACTTAATAATTAATTTTAAAAAAATATGCTCCACAACGCCTCACAACACACCTAAACGCACCTCACCCCACCTAAACGCACCACAACACACCTAACCACACCACAACGCACCACAAAACACCTCACCTCACCCCAACGCACCACAAAACACCTGAACGCACCTCATCCCATCTCAACACACCTGAACGCACCTCATCCCACCTCAACGCACCTCACCCCACCTCAACGCACCTCAACGCACCTCATCCATCCCACCCCACCCCAACGCACCTCACCCCACCTAAACGCACCCCACCTCAACCCAGCACCCACAAACGCACCACAAACACCTTACCTCACCCCAACGCACCACAAAATACCTGAACGCACCTCATCCCATCTCAACACACCTGAACGCACTCTCATCCCACCTCAACGCACCTCACCCCACCTCAACGCACCTCATCCCACCTCACCCCACCTCAACGCACCTCCCCACCTGAACACACCTGAACACACCTGGAACGCACCTGGAACACACCTGAACGCACCTTTACCCCACCTCGACGCACCTGAACACACCTGGAACGCACCTACCCCACCTCGACGCACCTGAACACACCTAAACGCACCTGAACACGCCTTACCCCACCTCAACGCACCTCACCACACCTGAACACACCTCAACGCACCTTACCCCACCTCAACACACCTGCACACACCTCAACGCACCTCACCTCACCTCAACGCACCTCACCCCACCTTACCTCACCTCAACGCACCTCAACGCACCTCACCCCACCTTACCTCACCTGAACGCACCTCAACGCACCTTACCCCACCGGGACGCACCTTAACACACCTGAACACACCTCAACGCACCTTACCCCATCGCGACGCACCTCAACACACCTGAACGCACCTTAACCCACAAAATATAAATATATATATGTATGAGGGAATTTCCCATCTGGATACAACCACAATTGTATTTCCCTCCCGATTTCGTCTCCGTGACCTCTAGAAAGGTCAGAGGTCAAAGTTCGGCCTGTTGCGGTTTAGCTCAGAGTTACGTATTCATGTCCCCGTGCATGTATACAGAGAGAACAGAGTGATGTATGTATTGACAAGGAGCTATATAATACATGTTTTGGTTTGTGTGTATGTTATATGATATATGTATGTGTCTTTGTATGTGTGCCAAGATATGTATAGGCGTATTAACACTGTTCATCGAATGATTTGTTTCAATATTTTGATTGGTCGGAAGGGTTCGTGACGTCACTAGTGTCTAAGTCATTGTAACTAAGTAAATATATATATATATATATATTTTTTTTTTAATTAATACAAAAAATTCTTTTGATATTTATGTCTCTCTTGTGATTGGTTTGAAAATACTGTGACGTCACAAGACTACTGACGTCACTACCGCCAGAATGATGGCGTGTGGGTCGGCATCTTACCTCAAGCACAGTCACAGTCAAGTTACTATTGGTCTTCTTTCTTCCTGCTTTATCCACTGTTTCCTCCCACACATTTATCATCATTGCCTCTCCCATTTCCACACCATTTCCTCCTGCATTAGTAGTTTCCTTTCTACCCGTTATTTTAATCTCCTCTTAACGTGTAGAAGATTTTGTAAAGTCCGTTTGTGTGTTTGTGTAGCTTTGTGTGATAAGCTCACACACACACACACACACACACACACACACACACACACACACACACACACACACGGGCCTCACATCTGCCACAGACTACACTGGACAGACCCTACCAACTCCCTGAAGCTCCTCACATATGCTGTAGTCCCCCCCCCTTACTATCGTCACATTCCCTCACCAACATGTTTGATAAGCTCGCCACTACAGTCACTCACTCACAGCCAAGGTCTTGCTCACTAATAACAGGCAGGTTACTCCCGGGACTTGCTACAGTGAGGATACTACCAAATCATCCACCACCTCCGAACACTGGACGTACCACGGAGACCTACAAGCTGGTTACTGGCTCTACTCTGTGCATTGTCCCGAGTCTCAAGTATTAAACGTGGATGATGCAAACATAACATCCACATCAACACCATCACTTACTCCAGGATTCCACGCAGGCTACACCCAGCTGACCTGCCCTGAATCACACCTCGGATCAAAAGACCTACGTAGCAGTTAATCATGACCTTTGACCTCAACCATTAAATATTCCATCTATCATCTCCACTTCCTCCAGCGTTTCCTTGGACTCCCTGCGCCTTCCTTAACACAACAAAGATTCCCAAAGAAGATGAAGTAAAGGGCCTGCATTATACTCCTCCCCCCACCACCCCCTCCTCCTCCCACACCAAGAGGCCCTCACAACACTGGCCCTCTCAAGTCTGTCTAATCATCGTGACGTCATCTGATAAACCATCCTCACCACCAGCTACGAGGTCCTGTTAGACACCACAACCATCCCAGCCCGCGTACTGATCAACAACTACGAGAACAGCCTCAATTTTAACCATTGTAAAATACTGTAACTGTGCTGAAAGATCCGTGTTATTATTATCAACACAAACACACACACACACACACACACACACACACACACACACACACACAAACACACACACACACCGATGGGAGGCAACATCAGCACGCACGTCATGTCAAATTATACCCAAGAATGTGCACTCAATTCACACTCAGCCAGAGCACTGTCATGCACTCGAGATACACCCAAGGATTAGTGAAGGCACAAACATACGCACCTACTTTCTCTCTAATCTCTCCACATCGTTGCGTAACTTACGCCAACTGACTCAGAACCCCGGCCAGCTGGGTAGGACAAAATATGCTCGCTGAGTGGCCGAGATCCAGCTGGGAGGAACACAAAAAATGCTCGCTGAGTGGGCAAGGATCCGCCCCACTGAGACCAAATGTAAACAAACAAAGAATGGCCACACAATAAGTCCGCCTTGAGTACTATCCCTTATCCGGACTCTCTAATAACCGTACGTACTCATTCTTATCC
>NW_024728230.1:0-3394 GCF_018991925.1 Homarus americanus
TCAAGAAACTTTCGCAGTAGATATTTTCATTTTTTATGATACAAATTTCCTGTTTCTATAGATAACCAATTTACGCAAACATATTCATCCAACTTTCCTGAAAGCAGATATTTCTCCTATTTTTTACATAAATTTCTGTTTTCATAACTATTTTCGGCAATTTGTAATCTTAACCAACTTTCCTGAAAGTAGATATTTCCCATTTTTATGATATTAAATTTCCGCTTTACGATAATCTATATTCGCAATTTATTACAAAACCAACTTTCCCGGAAAGTAGATATTTCCCATTTTTTATGATAAATTTCCTGTTTCTATGATAATCAATTTCGTGTTATCTTCAACAAACTTTCCGGAAAGTAGATATTCTCATTTTTATGATACAAATTTCCTGTTTTATGATATCTATTTTCGAAATTTAACGAAAACTTCCTGCGGAAAGTAGATATTTCATTTTATGATACAAATTTCCGTTTCTATGATAATTCGCTCGCAAATTTCGTAATCTAACTTTCCGGAAAGTAGATATTTCCATTTTTATGATACAAATTTCCTGTTTCTATGATAATCTATTTCGGCAATTTGGTAATCTAAAAAACTTTCCCGGAAAGTAGATATTTCATTTTTTTATGATACAAATTTGGTTTTTTATGATAATCTATTTTCGCACAATTTAGTTATATTCTAACCAACTTTCCCGGAAAGTCGATATTTCCATTTTATGATACAAATTCTGTTTTCTATGATATCTATTCGAAAGTTTATCAAAGAACTTCCTGAAAGTAGATATTTCCCATTTTTATGATACAAATTTCCGTTTCTATGATAATCTATTTTCGGCAATTTGGTTATCTAACCAACTTTCCGGAAAGTAGATATTTCCTATTTTATGATACAAATTTCCGTTTTCTATGATAATCTATTTTCGGAAAGTTAATATCAATAAAACTCCGGAAAGTAGATATTTCCTATTTTATGATACAAATTTCGTTTCTATGATAATCAATTTTCGAAAGTTGGTTATTGAAAACTTTCGCGAAAGTAGATATTTCCATTTTATGATACAAATTTCCGTTTTCATGATAATCTATTTTCGGAAATTTGCAATCTAACAAACCTTTCGCGGAAAGTAGATATTTCATTTTTATGATACAAATTTCTGTTTATGATAATCTATTTTCGCAAATTTGGTTATCTAACCAACTTTCCCGGAAAGTAGATATTTCCCATTTTATGATACAAATTTCGTTTTCTATGATAATCTATTTTCGGCAAATTTATTATCAAACAAACCTTTCCCGGAAAGTCGATATTTCCCATTTTGTATGATACAAATTTCCCGTTTCTATGATAATCATTTTCGGAAATTTGGTTATCCAACCAATTTTCCGGAAAGTAGATATTTCCCATTTTTATACAAATTCTCCTGTTTCTATGATAATCTATTTTCGAAAGTTGTTATCTAACAAACTTTCGCGGAAAGTAGATATTTCCCATTTTTATGATACAATTTCGTTTTTATGATACTATTTTGCAATTTGGTTATCTAACCAACTTTCCCGGAAAGTAGATATTTCCCATTTTTTATGATACAAATTTCCTGTTTTGATAATCTATTGGCAAATTTGTATCTAACCAACTTTCCGGAAAGTAGATATTTCAATTTTTATGATAAATTTCCGTTTTTTATGATCTATTTTCGGCAAATTTGGTTATCTAACCAACTTTCCCGGAAAGTAGATATTTCCCATTTTTTATGATACAAATTTCGTTTTCTATGATAATCTATTTTCGGCAAATTGTAATCTAACCAACTTCCCGAAAGTAGATATTTCCCATTTTTATGATACCGTTTCTATGATAATCTATTTTGAAAGTTGGTTATCTAACAAACTTTGGAAAGTCGATATTTCCCATTTTTATGATACAAATTTCCGTTTTCTATGATAATCAATTTTCGGAAAGTTTAGTTATCTAAGAAACTTCGCGAAAGTAGATATTTCATTTTTATGATACAAATTTCCTGTTTTCTATGATAATCTATTTTCGGCAATGGATAATCTAACCAACTTTCCCGGAAAGTAGATATTCCCATTTTTATGATACAAATTTCTCGTTTTACGATAATCAATTTTCGAAAGTTGGTTATCAAGAAACTGCGAAAGTAGATATTTCCATTTTTATGATACAAATTTCCTTATGAGATAATCAATTTCGAAAGTTGGTTATCTAAGAAACTTTCGCGAAAGTAGATATTTCCATTTTTTATGATACAAATTTCCGTTTTCTATGATAACTATTTTAGAAACTTTCCGGAAAGTAGATATTTTCCCATTTTTATGATACAAATTTCCTGTTTTTATGATAATCTATTTTCGGCAAATTTGGTTATCTAACCAACTTTCCCGGAAAGTCGATATATTTCCTATTTTTATGATACAAATTTCCTGTTTTATGATATTCATTTTCGCAATTGGTAATCTAACTAACTTACCGGAAAGTAGATATTTCCCATTTTTATGATACAAATTTCCCGTTTCTATGATAATCTATTTTCGGCAAATGGCTTAAACCAACTTTCCGGAAAGTAGATATTTCCCATTTTTATGATACAAATTTCCCGTTTTCTATGATAATCTATTTTCGAAAGTTGGTTATCTAAGAAACTTCCGGAAAGTCGATATTTCCCATTTTTTATGATACAAATTTCCTGTTTTATGATAATCAATTTTCGGGAAAGTTAATATCTAAGAAACTTTCGCGGAAAGTAGATATTTCCATTTTTATGATACAAATTTCCGTTTTCTATGATAATCTATTTTCGGAAATTTGGTTATCTAACAAACTTTCCCGGAAAGTAGATATTTCCCATTTTTATGATACAAATTTCCTGTTTTCTATGATAATCTATTTTCGGCAATTTGTAATCTAACTAACTTTCCCGGAAAGTAGATATTTCCCATTTTTATGATACAAATTTCCTGTTTCTATGATATTCCTATTTTCGGCAAATTTGGTTATCTAACCAACTTTCCTGGAAAGTAGATATTTCATTTTTTATGATACAATTTCTGTTTTTATGATAATCTATTTTCGGCAATTTGGTATCTAACCAACTTTCCCGGAAAGTAGATATTTATTTTTATGATACAAATTTCCGTTTTTTATGATATACTATTTTCAGGCAATTGTTATCCAACCAATCTTCCCGGAAAGTCGATATTTCCCATTTTTACGATACAAATTTCCTGTTTTCTATGATAATCTATTTTCGGAAAGTTGGTTATCTAAGAAACTTTCCCGGAAAGTCGATATTTCCATTTTTATGATACAAATTTCTGTTTTCTATGATAATCAATTTTCGAAAGTTGGTTATCTAAGAAACTTTCGCGGA
>NW_024728231.1:0-18272 GCF_018991925.1 Homarus americanus
TCCGTGTTGTAATTCGCCCTTCTTTAAGTGTTTTGACCCAATTAATAGTTGATTGTGCAAGTGTTACAGTAACGTAGTTGATATAAGAACATAAGAATGGAGGAAACTGCAGTGGGCCTATTGGCCCATACTAGGCAGTCCCGTTTACATCCAACCCCTATTGCTCATATAAGCATCCAACCTATGTTTGAAGCTATTCAGCATATTCGAGTTGATGATGAAATTTGGTAACTTGTTCCATTCATCCACTACTCTGTTTCCAAACCAGTGTTTACCTATTTCACACCTAAATCTAAATTTGTCTAATTTAAAACCATTGTTACGAGTTCGCTTTGGGTGAAGTAATGTTTATGTCTTTAACGTCCCCTGAAACGTGATGTCGTTGTCACCGTGAGTAAGTGCTCGTCCCTTCACCCAAACAGGTCCCTAACGCAGATGTCCGAGGTCCAGGAGGATCAGTTATCTTCGTGAGGCGCGACCGTCAGAAGCTTCAGTACTACCTAGGGGCCCCATAGCTGGCCAGTCTGACCCTAACGTTCGGCCCGCGAGGTGACCCCGGATCACCAAGCCACGTACAACTACCAGCCCCCATCATTGGTGGATGAGTGTCTAGCTCAGTAGGGCTATTTGTGTGGTGGTGTTATTCCACTGGGATCTTCAGAGTTCGTTGGACAGTACCCCATGGTGAGGGGACCCCATGGCGGGTGCTTGAGTATCACTCCTGACGACTGAGTGTTGTAGTGGCAGTTGCCCCTGGTTTTAATGGTGCTAAGTTACTATAAGAGTGTGTGTGTTATTGAGTATGTCCACCCAGTAGTGGTGTGAGTATTTTGAGC
This sequence comes from Homarus americanus, assembly GCF_018991925.1. Lineage (NCBI taxonomy): Eukaryota > Metazoa > Arthropoda > Malacostraca > Decapoda > Nephropidae > Homarus > Homarus americanus. The sequence continues at coordinate 837 of NW_024728231.1, forward strand.
CTGAGTGCATAGTATCAGGAGTTCTTCTGTTGGTACATATTACTTTCCCCTACCTCCATTTTAATGTCAAAATAAATATTGCATTTGTATATTGTGTCTCTTATTTACCTACAGTATCTACCGTTACTTCTTCCCTATTACTTGATACTATAATTACATATACCCATGAGCCTCCTCTCGCCACACTACCAATGGTTGTAAGTAGATAAGTAAAAATTGTTATAAGAGGCGCAGGCCCTTATAACAGTATTGCAAGTATAATTTACTCAAAAAAGAAATCTTAGCCAATTGTTCTTACTTACCTAACTTCCAAGTAAAATATTTAACTGTAAAATGTTCTTTCAATTCTCCGCCAAAACACAAAGAATAAATTCTGTACACTCCTTCAACACTGTTTCCACAAAAACAATAAGTACCCATGGAATAATTATGTCCCTACCTAACTCGTACAAAATTCACAAAAAAAAAGGAAAAAAATTATTAGCAAAATGGAATAATCACTAGGTACAGAGAAATGGTTATTAAGAATCACAGATAAAAACAGCCCACAGCACCACGTTCATTCTTCCCAACTTGATACCATATTAAATTACATCCCTACCGCTGTGCACCATTGTAGGGGCGGGGGAAAAAAACAATGAAGGGGATCTACTTCCCATAATACGTTACTTTACTTTCTCTCTCTGTCCCACTACTTCAACAATTACTATACTTTCTGACTTCACTTCTAACCTGAGGTAGCAAGACTCGAGGGTAAGACACGTGGGTAAATGTAATAATGGTACCAAGATATATGGAGAAAATAGAGGTGGTCACTGTAGGAAAATAATACCCCTAATATACAATAAAAATGTTTTTTCTTTAAATAATACTAGACTTCTGACTACTTCCAGTAACACACTAATGCCAATATCAACTCCATGGCAATACTCAGACACTTGTCAACAAGGTACCTTGTATTCCACGATCACCCATACTTGGTGTATCTTTAAACAAGACACCACACTACCCTTATACCTCGTACACTGGAGTACCAACAATACACTTCCTGTATGATACACTGTGACGTACAATACAACTTCAAGTATACAAACATAATAGTATACTTTTCACAAAACCACCTAACACAGAGATCACACCTACAGTACACTGGAGCATCAACCGAACTGGTTACCTGAATATGTAGTTTGTAAATAGTAATAGAATTCTGCCACAGTCCCACAACTTAACTCCTGTAGACCTACCATGGTTACAATTCGCCAAGAACAGGTGGCTTACCTCAAACTCTTGCTAGCTGTAAAAATACATTGCACTGACGAGATTATACACACGAATTCTCGGACAAATAACACACCCACAGTAACCTGTAATTAGCGGTGAACTCATACAACAACACTGCATGAGTGGGTCGACACGACCAGCTTGGCCTACAGGCACCTCTCTCTCTCTCTCTCTCTGTACGGAGTAGGCTCATGGCTTAAAGTGACACGAATGTCGAAACATTTTAGCTAGGATGAAGGCACATGAACACTACTTAAAACACAACACAGCTACGTTAATAGTCTCACTGCATATATAGACAAAATACAAATTTACAACACTAAAGAACGAGGTGGAACAACGACTACTCGACGATACCTGTGTACGGAGTGTAGTAGCGGCTAAAAGTGAGACAGCCAGCTCTCACAACCGTGAGTTGCCAAGGCGTTACTTACACAAATGAAAAAATAGACAGACTAAGTACTCTCCACAGCGTGTTTGAAAATGAAGCTACGAACTCATATCAATCTTGTTAATTTTCCCTCTCAAAACTAAGTAGTGACTGAGCTCTCACAGACAAGAATAAAACTAACGACAAATTCTTAGAACGGCAATGTGCGGGGATGGGGGTGGCTGGAGCAGAGATAACTTGACTTTCCGTTAAACTCGAGCTGTAAATACGTTTTGTGTTTACATTTCATACAATTATCTAACTACTTTAATATAAGACTGACTACACTTTGTATGTTTCCATCGGATTCTCTGATGTTGATATCTCAAAATAGAATGACTTTAATTACCAACGGCCACCGCGTAAGAACACGGTACATATGATCTACGATTCCATGACCGCACCCTTATTCACTACCTCCTAAGATATCCCCACACACAACGCTTCCGTGACGCCTGCTGGACCACCACTCCACGACCCCCTGACGGAGACACGATGACCCTCCCAATACTGGCCAGATATTTTGTAAATAATATTGATTATGTGTTAAAGGAACATCCTTCCTTCCTTAGGCTTTAGTAAGCCCCTTTATGATATTTATACTGTATATACTTTTCACACTTGCCAGATGATTCTGGTGTCATTGTACAGGGGTACCTAGTGACAGCACTAGGATCCCGCTTCCTCTATCAAGGAATAAACAATTGAAATTGAAATTGAATTGATTCCATGACAAAAACCCAGTGGACAAAATCCCAGCGGACAAAATCCCAGCGGACAAAATCCCAGCGGACAAAATCCCAGCCTCTTATCCCAAAAGTGGACAAAAACCCAGTCTCATATAAGATTAATTAATAAGATTAGGTGTAAAGACCATTCGCCTGTTATCATATTAATAATATGATATTATATTATATTGTATTAAGGTATCGTATACAATTTTTATGTGTGGCAAAATAAAAAAAACACGACTAAATAATAACACCTATGACCTGACCTGACCTAACCTAACCTTGTCAACTTGTGTTCAGATCGCCAATCCTCATCTAAAAGTGTAGAGGAGTTCCTACAGGGTGTTGGAGCATGCATTTGTTTCAAGTGATTATTCATAATTATGTTTACATAAATGGAGCATAATTTTGTGAGCATGAAATAAATTTATATATTGAATATTGTTTAGTGTATCAATTTGACTTTAAAATTTAAAAAAAATTTTTTTTAAATATGACTTTTATTTATAAGACTTGGATTTTGTCCACTTTTGGAATAAGACGCTGGGATTTTGTCCGCTGGGATTTTGTCCACTGGGATTTTGTCCTGTAACCATGATCTACAGCTGGTAAATAGAGTACTCAACACAATCTCTTCACACCAAATACTCAACATATAAGATACAAGATGCCTTCAACATATACTCAACACATCAAGACTCTTTACTCTCACGGTAGGTAATTAACTGTTTATTGAAAAAGTTCTGCAGCCCGAAAGCTGAAAATATACATTGGACATAAATGACTTATTACATACATCGGTGGTTTAACAAAAGCCTTCATTAGAGAAAGGTAAAGGAACATACAGTGAACAGACAGATTAATGTAGGATTGTACGTGTTGAACAGCAAACACGTAGTGTAGTAACTCCCTCCCAGATGGTGTTAGGAGGGACCTCATGTGATGTAGTAGTTCCCTCAGATGGTGTTATGAGGGACCTGACATGGTGTAGTAATTCCCTCGCAGATGGTGTTATGAGAGACCACGTGGTGTAGTAATTCCCTCACAGATGGTGTTATGGGGGACCTCACGTGGTGTAATTACCTCACAGATAGTGTTATGAGGGTCCTCACGTGGTGTAGTAATTCCCTCACAGATGGTGTTATTAGGGACCTGACGTGGTGTAGTAATTCCCTCACAGATGGTGTTATGAGGGACCTGACGTGGTGTAGTAATTCCCTCACAGATGGTGTTATGAGGGGACCTGACGTGGTGTAGTAATTCCTTCACAGATGGTGTTATATGAGTGAGGTTTGGTCCCAGGCCTTCCTATCGTAGACGGATTAACACATCGCTGGTTGTTGTTGGGTCTCACGGGCCGTTATCACTGGGTACCTGGGACCTCACTGTGTGAAGATTAACTTGGGTACGACTGTTACTGTTGAGTTGTTCTCACTGACTTAAGCACTGTTCACCACTGTTCACCTCTGTTTAACACTGGTTCCACTCCTTTCCTAAATGAAATTGTAACTTCTGGCGAGAACTTGTTGATATTCCGGTGGGGATGAGGGTTCAGGGGAAGGGGTTGGTATGGGCCAACTTAACAGTTGACCTGGCCGCTCCGAGAGGAGCGCCAGGTATGTCTTGACCCTTCGGTGGTCAAGGATGTAGTGTGTACATAATCGACTGTGCAATAAATTTATTCACTCACAATATTAAATTCCCTGAACATCCCGAGTTAATAAAAAAAAATACCCGAGGAGGACTTTTTTTAGTTTAACAAATTTATTGGCAAAGCTTGTAGTACAGTTTGCCTATTCTAAGTAATTCAGTCAGGTCTTGACACTGAGAGTGGTATCACTTCTCACTGCCACGCAGGACAGAGAAATACATCATATTCATTAACAGCTATAAATGTATAGAGGTCGGATTCATATGGGTAATGTCAGTGTTCACTGCCATGCAGGACAGAGGTTCGTACACAGAGATGCATCATATTCATTGACAGTACATATACATATATGTACACACACAAATACACATATACATACATATACATATATACATATACATATACATGTACATACATATATACACATATAAAGGTCAGATTCATGTGGGTAATGCCACTGTTCACTGCCATGCAGGACAGAGGTTCGTACACAAAGAAGGAAATACATGATATTCATTAGCAGTATACTGTATATAGGTCAGTGGATCACATACATTGGAGTCATATTCTAATTGAAAACTAATCAGTGTGGGCTAGCAAATTTGGGATAAACAGCAAGAATGTCCTCAAGCACACCTGATTCAATGAAGTAATTACATAGTTCAAGATACAATAAGTCAGGTGGCCTGAAGTCTTTGACAGTGTCACATTCAATGATATAGTGTTCAAGTGTATGCTTTAGAGGTTTACCACAAAGCTTACATGGTGAGTGTTCCAGTATGGGTACAGCGTTACTAACTTGCCAGATGTGTCTGTATCCTAGTCTAATTCTGGCCACCACTACATCACATTGTCTGCTTCTGTCCTTATGCTGGCCATACCGGTACCTCTTGTCACAAAATTTGTCATATTTACTAATGCTACAACTGTCAGGTCTCTCTGCATTTCTCACTTCTTCTAGATCAGAGTTCATGATTCTGACTTGAATGTTTTTAATTACAGCATTGTACAGGTCAAGGTCACGGTCAACATTTTCTTTCTTACATGCCTCATTGGCCAGTCTATCAACACGGTCATGATAACTGATTCCAACAGGGGACGGAATCCACACAAATTCGATACGAAAGTTGTTCTCATTGGCAGTTATCACATTCCTTTTAATATCACATACAACTTTAGACATAGAGCCTGACGGGCTGTTCATTGATTTCAAAGCACTTTGAGAGTCACAGAATATCACCCCACCTCCATTTTCTTTGAGGTAGTCTGTGGCTAAGTAGATTCCAGTTAGTTCAGTTTGTGTTGTGCTGGCCCAGTTCTTCAGCCTTTGTTTGTTTGACACTATCATCTCTTTTTCTTTATATATTACAATTGCACAGCCTGTTCTACCTGTGTTTGTCTGCACAGAACCATCAGTAAAAGCATAACATTCAAATGATTTAATACTCTATGTGTCTGTTAATAGTTTCTAGTGTGACACATCTCACCACATCGGTGTTTAACATTTGCTTACTACCAACAGGAGTGTAATTAATAGGAACTGATATATCCAGCCAAGGAGGAATGGCATTAATAGGTTCGTCTGGGGTGATTGGGACATTCAGTTTGAAGCCACGCCCCAAAGAGAGTCTTTTGTGGAAGGTTGGCGAGATGGTCGGGATTACTTAGATAGAACATCAACTCAGTTTGAGCTGTAGTTTGAGAACCATTGTTCTTCAAAACTTTGACACAAAACATGAGGACTGAGACACACTGAAGTGAATAAAGAACGGACGTCTTTACTGGGGGACTAAAAAGTTTCCCATGTTTTGTGGGCGCCGTAGCATAATAGGAATAATTAAATGTTGAACGGACTAACTGCACAAACGTGACCATGAAATTGGTTGGCTGGGTGTCCCACCTATCCAGGTTGTGACAGATGCCTAACCAGTTCACGGCTACCAAGAGCGGTCCATTGGTCCCCTCCCTGGACTCTTGGGACTTCGTACATTTCCACTTTCTGCACCAAGACTTGTCTCTGGATAGAAGAGGGTTTCGGGAAGACAGTGCTATAAATATCACCATTTCCACTATACAATAATGGTGGACAGTGGGTTACTACACTGGACGCCTTAATTGGTCTTTTATAGTGGTTGTATTCATCACCTTGTATAACACCATCAGGTGCATGTGCTTTAGTGGACCACTTTAATTATCATTGATTGTAAGTCACATTTAGGATTCATACAATACTTTGGCTTAAAAACAATTACAGAAAGCATATTACACTCATATATGGTTAGTTATGTTGTTTGTGTCACTCTTGTTACATATGCTTATCATTATGGGATACATTTTGTGGTAAGGAACACGATATATAGACATTTAAGACTGGCATAACACTATCAAAAAATATTTCTAACTACTCCTAGGAATTTTTAAACAAATATATGATGTATATAGCCTACTGTATTCATAATGTAAACTATATAGGTACAGCATAAGATAAATGTACTGCCCCTGCTTTTATATTCACGCAACATTCCTGAAAAAGAGGTAGTCACTGTTAGAGTCATATGTGGGCACTTTGTCATTAAGTTTACCACATTATACATTTGGTATTACATCTATATACATAACCTGTAATTAAAACTAATAATGATAACAATGTGATAAGATGAAGTAACATTCTCACAGAGCTTGTATGAAGGATTACATCTATGGAGTGTTGTTGTATAACTCTGTGCTAAGATGAAGCAACATTCTCACAGAGCTTGTATGAAGGATTACATCGTTGGAGTGTTGTTGTATAACTCTGTGGTAAGATGAAGTAACATTCTCACAGAGCTTGTATGAAGGATTACATCTATGGAGTGTTGTTGTATAACTCTGTGGTAAGATGAAGTAACATTCTCACTGAGCTTGTATGAAGGATTACATCTATGGAGTGTTGATGTTAACTGTGTGATAATATTTTTTTTTTAGTTCATTGGGCACCTCCCTACATCCATTCCAAGGTGAAACGCAAAAGCGCTTACAGCACCCTTCTGGAAAGCATGCTAAGTTCATGCTTGCCTTTATGTCTCATGAGTTAAGGGCGTAGAAGCCTGAAGGGTCAAAGGTTTTTTTTTTTTTTGATAAGGGCGTAGAAGCCTGAAGAGTCATAGGTTTTTGTCAACAAGTTATTGGAAGCTCCAACAACTTTCCCTGAATAAGAATTTGCAACTTTTCGATTTACAGCAGGTACCTACTTTACTGCTAGGTGAACAGGGACCAAGGGCGGCTAGAAGTGTGTCCAAACAACTTCCACGGGCCCGGGAATCGAACCCGTGAAATCTCGCTTGCGAGGCAAGAGCGGTACCGCTCTACCACCGGCGCACCCTCTGTTATAAGATGAAGTAACATTCTCACAGAGGTTGTATGAAGGATTACATCTATGAGGTGTTGTTGTCTAGTAAGATGAAGTAACATTCTCACAGAGCTTGTATGAAGGATTACATCTATGGGGTGTTGTTGTATAACTTTGTGGTAATATGAAGTAACTTTCTCGCAGAGCTTGTATGAAGGATTACATCTATGGAGTGTTGTTGTATAACTCTGTGGTAATATGAAGTAACTTTCTCGCAGAGCTTGTATGAAGGATTACATCTATGGAGTGTTGTTGTATAACTCTGTGGTAAGATGAAGTAACATTCTCACAGAGCTTGTATGAAGGATTACATCTATGGAGTGTTGATGTTAACTGTGTGATAATATGAAGTAACTTTCTCGCAGAGCTTGTATGAAGGATTACATGTATGGAGTGTTGTTGTTAACTCTGTGGTAAGATGAAGTAACATTCTCACAGATCTTGTATGAAGGATTACATCTATGGGGTGTTGTTGTATAACTCTGTGGTAAGATGAAGTAATATTTTCACAAAGCTTGTATGAAGGATTACATCTATGGAGTGTTGTTGTATAACTTTGTGGTAAGATGAAGTAACATTCTCACAGAGCTTGTATGAAGGATTACATCTATTGGTTGTTGTTGTATAACTCTGTGGTAAGATGAAGTAACATTCTCACAGAGCTTGTATGAAGGATTACATCTATAGGTTGTTGTTGTATAACTCTGTGGTAAGATGAAGTAACATTCTCACAGAGCTTGTATGTAGGATTACTTCTATGGAGTGTTGTTGCATAACTCTGTGGTAAGATGAAGTATCATTCTCACATGGCTTGTAAGAAGGATTACTTCTATGGGGTGTTAGGGTGTGTCATGCGGAGGCGATATTTTTTTTGAGTTTGAAAAATCGGCCCATGGTATTAATGATGTAGTTCTATGTGCAGAGTCATGTGATATCTTCAGATTTGAAAAGTTTTTATTTTTTGCTAGGTAAATTTTAACTTGAAATCTTATGAAAATTCAGTATTCCCACCCTTTTACCAACACCACTAAATAGCTTATTTAAAGTAAAGTAAATGTATCAGGTTAATTTATTAGAATGAAAATGATCCAGAATAGTGAAACGAATGATCTTGACACATTTATTAAATTTAATATTCCTTTAGAAAACAAAATCATCAAATACAAATACCGGTTCTACTACTACGACCCGGTGTTGCTGCACACTATAGAGAACAAGTCTTTCTTGCTTCTGTTTCTACTCATCACCTCCCTGCTGACCACCTGAGCTCGGATGTAGCCTTCCCTCCTCTCCTGGCTGTACACGTGACTGCTGGCCTCGCTCACTTGCTGTACACAACACTGTATACTCTGGGTGTGCGAGGGTCAGGCAGGGACATGCATGGGGTTGTCCAGGAAAGCTCTGACTTGAACATTGGTGAGGCTGCAGGTAAGAGGGGGCTCACTGCCAGCCTGGATGTTATCCAGATCTATGAGATCAGTGAGGGTCTTGGCACATAGATTGACTTCAGGAGTCTTCCTGACCCTGAAGGAATCGTCACCAACTGATTCGTCATGCCCAGATCCTCTCATAAGTCTCATATCCAAGATCTTTTTGACTGCCACTCTTCTCTCCTCCTCATCCTTACTGCAGAGCATTGTCTGCAGAACTGCCTCGGGATGAGCATACCAGGAAGATCTCCTCACAGTCTGCTCCACAATCTGAACAACCTTCCTTGGCTGACTCCTCAGGAGCTCAAGCTGGAAGAGAACATGCCTCAGACCTTCGGAAAAGGATGACTTGACCTTCGTGTTGAACCAATTTGGCAAGTAGACACTCACGATGAATTGGACAATAAGTCTCAGGTTGTGAAGCTGGTTCCCTTTCAGTTTATGATGAGCGACCCAAATTCTGCAGAACCTGAGAGCCGTTGTGAGCCACCTAGAATGTGAGACTGGACCTATCTGCAGGTAAGCAAGTCTATCAGGCATGACCCCAGTTTTGATGGCACTGCAAATCATGTAACCATAGTACTGGTCAGTACTCAGGTCGTCAATGACAGTATGTGCAAGCTCAACGAGTGGAGGGCCAACTGTGATTTTTTCAAAGCTCGGATTTATTTCTAACTCAGTGGCAGAGTCCAGCATCTTGCCAAGAGGACCAGACCATCTGTTGTTTGAAAGAGTCTTGCCATCCAGCTCCTGGATCAGATGTCTGAGTGGCAACTCGTTGGTGTGGAGGTCACAAACAATCCAGACCAGCTTCCTCCCAATCTTCCGCTCTATCCACTGTATGACCCCCCCTTGCCACCCTGTGTTCGTGTTGGTGCTGTCCCCTCCAATGGCCTGCAGGGTCTGGTCTACGTTCCTCTCTCTGAGCCAGTTCACAATGTTATCTGCCACTATCTCAGCTGGTTTCCTGATGTCATCTTTCTCTGGAGTGAAATGCCACAAATACTTCCCTCCTGGTTCACTGCAGCAGGAGTAGTGTTCCTCCTTCACCATGGCAGGGAACAACTTGTCAGAATCTCCAACTTTCATGAACACTTTAGTGTCATCCCTTCTCCCATCAAAGAACAAACAATTGATTCCATTTTCTCTTATCCCCTTATCAAACTCCTCTTCTAGGTTACTGACAAGTTTCTCTTGAGCTCTCCTTACTTTGTTATGATCTATCACCAGGTGAACATCATCAGGTGTTATCAAACCACCGACAATCCAGGCAGCTGTTGCTATCTCTGCAGTTTCTCTGAGACCAGTGTGGTGTCGCATGCTGGCCAGAGCTATGCTCGGGATATCTTTCCTATTTCGAATGTTATGCCTGGAAGGTTTGGGATCATTATTTTCTGGGTTAGGGACAAAGTCACCATTCTCCTGGTCAGCACTCGGATCAGCCATGGGGAAGTCATTAAACTCTGAATCAGCTTGACTCCAATCATCGGCCTTTTTTACCTCACCCTGGGCCTTCTCAAGTCTCTTTTCCTCGGCAACTCTTCTCCTCTTCTGTCTCTCTGTGGCAGCCTCCTGTCTCTTGGACTCCGGAATATCTTGGCTAGAAATCATGAGAGCCCCTATACTGCCAGTCTTCTCTCTCTGTGCTTTGACAAATGCCAGTTCGATCACAGGAATCTTCAGTTCACGCTTGCAAATACAGGAGATGTGGGCCTCGGATTTACAGTCACGATCGCATCCAAACTCAGGACAGAGAACAATTGGGCACTTGCAAGTAATTATGTCAAATCACTGGTCCAGTTGCTTGGCAAAGCTGTCCTTAACTGCAAGTTTTCCTCTCCCAAGAGAGATATCTCTTGCCTTTTCCCAACTGGCTAGCAGTCTCTCACTAATCTTCTTCTGACTTGTTATGAATGGAGGCTTGAACTGAGCGTTAGCCAGAGTGTACTGTGCCAAGACAGCTTTGGTCATATCACTGGCAATGTCTTTGTTTGTGTAAGTTCTTTGGTTCTTTTCACTGATTTGCCTGATTAAAACACCGTATCTCAAAGCATCTCTCAATGTAGGCAACTCCGACTTCAGGAGCTCTCTCCCAGACCCAAGATAGTGACTGAGATGGCTGGATTTTTGGTTCCTCGTCCTGACACAAGCAGCCATCGCAAATATTATCAACGTCTAAATGCATCAGAATCTGAAACAGAAAAAAATATTGTTAGTTGGGTTGTTAAGAATGAAGCCAGAAAGCAATGTTCACTATTTAATTGTAATGCACTAATGCAGCTGTACGTTAGATTTTCGATAAATTTCACGCTAAAATTTACCTAGCAAAAGATTGCAAAATATTGAAACTGAAATTATTTTCTGTTTATATACACTAAAATCTACCAAAAAAGTGATGGGCCATTAGTTTTAGCTGATCTTCCCTCCTATGACACACCCTAATGGGGTGTTGTTGTTAACTCTGTGGTAAGATGAAGTAACATTCTATCACAGCTTGTATGATGGATTACATCTTTGGAGTGTTGTTGTATAACTCTGTTGTAAGTTGAAGTAACATTCTCACAGTGCTTGTATGAAGGATTACATCAATGGAGTGTTGTTGTTGACTCTGTGATAAGATGAAGTAACATTCTCACGGAGCTTGTATGAAGGATTACGTCTATGAGGTGTTGTATAACTCTGTGGAAAGATGAAGTAACATTCTCACTGAGCTTGTATGACGGATTACATCTATTTAGTGTTGTTGTATAACTCTGTTGTAAGATGAAGTAACATTCTCACAGAGCTTGTATGAAGGATTATGTCTATGAGGTGTTGTTGTATAATTCTGTGGCAAGATGAAGCAACATTCTCACAGAGCTTGTATGAAGGATTAAATCTATGGGGTGTTTTTGTATAACTCTGTGGTGAGTTGAAGTAACATTCTCACAGAGCTTGTATGAAGTATTACATCTTTGAGGTGTTGTTGTATAACTCTGTGATAAGATGAAGTACCATTCTCAAAGAGCTTGTATGAAGGATTACATCTATGAGGTGTTGTTGTATAACTCTGTGGTAAGGTGAAGTAACATTCTCACAGAGCTTGTATGAAGGATTACATCAATGGGGTGTTGTTGTATAACGCTTTGATAAGATGAAGTAACATTCTCACCGAACTTGTAAGAAGGATTACTTCTATGGGGTGTTGTTGTTAACTCTGTGGTAAGATGAAGTAACATTCTCTCAGAGCTTGTATGAAGGATTACATCTATGAGGTGTTGTTGTATAACTCTGTGGTAAGATGAAGTAACATTCTCACAGAGCTTGTATGAAGGATTACATCTATGGGGTGTTGTTGTATAACGGCTTGATAAGATGAAGTAATATTCTTACAGTGCTTGTAAGAAGGATTACTTCTATGGGGTATTGTTGTTAACTCTGTGGTAAGATGAAGTAACATTCTCTCAGAGCTTGTATGAAGGATTACATCTATGAGGTGTTGTTGTATAACTCTGTGGTAAGATGAAGTAATATTCTCACAGAGCTTGTATGAAGGATTACATCTATGAGGTGTTGTTGTATAACTCTGTGGTAAGATGAAGAACAATCTCACAGAGCTTGTATGAAGGATTACTTATATGGAGTTTTGTTGAATAACTCTGTGGTAAGATGAAGTGTCATTCTCACAGAGATTGTATGACAGATTACATCTATGGAGTGTTGTTGTATAACTCTGTGGTAAGATGAAGAAACATTCTCACAGAGTTTGGAAGAAGGATTACATCTATGGGGTGTTGTTGTATAGCTATGTGGTAAGATGAAGTAACATTCTCACAGAGCGTGTATGACGGATTACGTCTATGGAGTGTTGTTGTATAACTTTGTGGTAAGATAAAGTAACATTCTCACAGAGCTTATATGAAGGATTACATCTATGGGGTTTTGTTGTATAACTCTGTGGTAAGATGAATTAAAGGTCTCACAGAGCTTGTATGAAGGATTACTTCTATGGAGTGTTGTTGTATAACTCTGAGGTTAAATGAAGTATCATTCTCACAGAGCTTGTATGACAGATTACATCGATGAGGTGTTGTTGTATAACTCTGTGATAAGATGAAGTACCATTCTCACAGAGCTTGTATGAAGGATTAAATCTATGGGGTGTTTTTGTATAAATCTGTGGTGAGATGAAGTAACATTCTCACAGAGCTTGTATGAAGTATTACATCTTTGAGGTGTTGTTGTATAACTCTGTGATAAGATGAAGTACCATTCTCACAGTGCTCGTATGAAGGATTACTTCTATGAGGTGTTGTTGTATAACTCTGTGGTAAGATGAAGTAACATTCTCACAGAGCTTGTATGAAGGATTACATCAATGGGGTGTTGTTGTATAACGCTTTGATAAGATGAAGTAACATTCTCACCGAGCTTGTAAGAAGGATTACTTCTATGGGGTGTTGTTGTTAACTCTGTGGTAAGATGAAGTAACATTCTCTCAGAGCTTGTATGAAGGATTACATGTATGAGGTGTTGTTGTATAAATCTGTGGTAAGATGCAGTAACATTCTCACAGAACTTGTATGAAGGATTACATCTATGGGGTGTTGTTGTATAACGCTTTGATAAGATGAAGTAACATTCTCAGAGAGCTTGTAAGAAGTATTATATCTATGGGGTGTTGTTGTTTAACTATGTGGTAAGATGAAGTAACATTTCCTTCAAAGCGTGTACGAAGGATTACATCTAAGGAGTGTTGTTGTATAACTCAGTGGTAAGATGAAGAACATTCTCATAGAGCTTGTATGAAGGATTACTTATATGGAGTGTTGTTGTATAACTCTGTGGTAAGATGAAGTGTAATTCTCACAGAGCTTGTATGACAGATTACATCTATGAGGTGTTGTTGTATAACTCTGTGGTAAGATGAAGTAACATTCTCACAGAGCTTGGAAGAAGGATCACATCTATGGGGTGTTGTTGTATAACTATGTGGTAAGATGAAGTAACATTCTCACAGAGCTTGTAAGAAGGATTACATCTATGGGGTGCTGTTGTATAGCTATGTGGTAAGATGATGTAACATTCTCACAGAGCGTGTATGAAGGATTACGTCTATGGAGTGTTGTTGTATAACTTTGTGGTAAGATGAAGTAACATTCTCACAGAGCTTATATGAAGGATTACATCTATGGGGTTTTGTTGTATAACTCTGTGGTAAGATGAATTAAAGGTCTCACAGAGCTTGTATGAAGGATTACTTGTATGGAGTGTTGTTGTATAACTCTGAGGTTAAATGAAGTATCATTCTCACGGAGCTTGTATGACAGATTACATCGATGAGGTGTTGTTGTATAACTCTGTGGTAAGATGAAGTAACATTCTCACAGAGCTTGTATGAAGGATTACATATTATGGAGTGTTGTTGTATAACTCTGTGGTAAGATGAAGTAACATTTTTACAGAGCTTGAATGACGGATTGCATCTATGGAGTGTTGTTGTTAACTCTTTGGTAAGATGAAGTAACATTCTCACAGAGCTTGTATGAAGGATTACATCTATGGAGTGTTGATGTTAACTGTGTGATAATATGAAGTAACTTTCTCACAAAGCTTGTATGAAGGATTACATCTATGGAGTGTTGTTGTTAACTCTGTGATAAGATGAAGTAACATTCTCACAGAGCTTGTATGAAGGACTACATCTATGGAGTGTTTTTGTTAACTCTGTGATAAAATGAAGAAACATTCTCACAGAGCTTGTATGAAGGATTACATCTATGGAGTGTTGTTGTATAACACTGTGGTAAGATGAAGTAACATTCTCACAGAGCTTATATGAAGGATTACCTCTATGGAGTGTTGTTGTATAACTCTGTGGTAAGATGAAGTATCATTCTCACAGAGCTTTCTGAAGGATTACATCTATGAGGAGTTCTTGTATCGCTCTGTGGTAAGATGAAGTATCATTTTCACAGAGCTTGTATGAAGGATTACATCTATGGTGTGTTGTTGTTAACTCTTTGGTAAGATGAAGTAACATTCTCACAGAGCTTGTATGAAGGATTACATCTATGGAGTGTTGTTGTAAACTGTGTGATAAGATGAAGTAAAATTCTCACAGAGCTTGTATGAAGGATTACATCTATGGAGTGTTGTTGTTAACTCTGTGATAAGATGAAGTAAAATTCTCACTGAGCTTGTATGACGGATTACATCTATGGAGTGTTGTTGTTAACTCTGTGATAAGATGAAGTAACATTCTCACAGAGCTTGTATGAAGGATTACATCAATGATCACAGAGCTTGTGTGAAGGTTACATCTATGGGGTGTTGTTGTATGGCTATGTTGTAGTATGAATGGCATTCTGGAGAGCTTGTATGAAGGATTGCTTCTATGTGGTGTTGTTGTTTGTGTGGGTTTTTGGTTTGGGTTTTTGGGTGTTGTATAACTCTGTGGTAAGATGAAGTATCTTTCTCACAGAGTTTGTATGAAGGATTACATCTATGGGGTGTTGTTGTATAACTCTGTGGTAAGATAAAGAAACATTCTCACAGAGCTTGTATGAAGGATTACATCTATGGAGTGTTGTTGTATAACTCTGTGATAAGATGAAGTAACATTCTCATAGAGCTTGTATGAAGGATTACATCTATGGGGTGTTGTTGTATAACTCTGTGGTAAGATGAAGTAACATTCTCACAGAGCTTGTATGAAGGATTACATCTATATGAGGTGTTGATGTACAACTCTGTGGTAAGATGAAGTAACATTCTCACAGTGCTTGTATGAAGGATTATATCTATGGAGTGTTGTTGTATAACTCTGTGGTAAGATGAAGTAACATTCTCACAGAGCTTGTATGAAGGATTACATCTATGGGGTGTTGTTGTATAACGCTTTGATAAGATGAAGTAACATTCTCACAGAGCTTGTAAGAAGGATTACTTCTATGGGGTGTTGTTGTTAACCCTGTGATAAGATGAAGTAACATTCTCACAGAGCTTGTATGAAGGATTACATCTATGGGTGTTGTTGTATAACTCTGTGGTAAGATGAAGTAACATTCTCACAGAGCTTGTATGAAGGATTACATCTATGGAGTGTTGTTGTTAACTCTGTGGTAAGATGCAGTAACATTCTCACAGAGCTTGTATGAAGGATTACATCTATATGAGGTGTTGATGTACAACTCTGTGGTAAGATGAAGTACATTCTCACAGAGCTTGTATGAAGGATTACATCTATGGGGTGTTGTTGTATAACTCTGTGGTAAGATGAAGTAACATTCTCACAGAGCTTGTATGAAGGATTACATCTATGGAGTGTTGTTGTTAACTTTGTGGTAAGATGAAGTAACATTCTCATAGAGCTTGTATGAAGGATTACATCTATGGAGTGTTGATGTACAACTTTGTGGTAAGATGACGTAACATTCTCACAGAGCTTGTATGAAGGATTACATGTATGGGGTGCTGTTGTATAACTCTGTGGTAAGATGAAGTAAAATTCTCACAGAGCTTGTATGAAGGATTACATCTATGGAGTGTTGTTGTATAACTCTGTGGTAAGATGAAGTAACATTCTCAGAGCTTGTATGAAGGATTACATCTATGGAGTGTTGTTGTTAACTTTGTGGTAAGATGAAGTAACATTCTCAGAGCTTATATGAAGGATTACATCTATATGAGGTGTTGATGTACAACTCTGTGGTAAGATGAAGTAACATTCTCACAGAGCTTGTATGAAGGATTACATCTATGGAGTGTTGTTGTATAACTCTGTGGTAAGATGAAATAACATTCTCACAGAGCTTGTATGAAGGATTACATCTATGGAGTGTTGTTGTGTAACTCTGTGATAGGATGAAGTAACATTCTCACAGCGCTTGTATGAAGGATTACATCTATGGAGTGTTGTTGTTAACTCTGTGATAAGATGAAGTAACATTCTCACAGAGCTTGTATGAAGGATTACATGTATGGAGTGTTATTGTTAACTTTTTGGTAAGATGAAGTAACATTCTCACAGAGCTTATATGAAGGATTACATCTATATGAGGTGTTGATGTACAACTCTGTGGTAAGATGAAGTAACATTCTCACAGAGCTTGTATGAAGGATTACATCTATGGAGTGTTGTTGTATAACTCTGTGGTAAGATGAAGTAACATTCTCACAGAGCTTGTATGAAGATTTACATCTATGGGGTGTTGTTGTATAACTCTGTGGTAAGATGAAGTAACATTCTCACAGAGCTTGTATGAAGGATTACATCTATGGAGTGTTGTTGTTAACTCTGTGGTAAGATGCAGTAACATTCTCACAGAGCTTGTATGAAGGATTACATCTATATGAGGTGTTGATGTACAACTCTGTGGTAAGATGAAGTAACATTCTCACAGAGCTTGTATGAAGGATTACATCTATGGAGTGTTGTTGTATAACTCTGTGGTAAGATGAAGTAACATTCTCAGAGCTTGTATGAAGGATTACATCTATGGAGTGTTGTTGTTATCTTTGTGGTAAGATGAAGTAACATTCTA
>NW_024728232.1:0-18081 GCF_018991925.1 Homarus americanus
GCGGGCATGTAGCATTCCCAAAGGGCGCACACACACCCGCTAGGGTTCCAGGCCTGGTTACGGAATAAGTACCGTATTCCCTTTCGCTACTCATCCTTTGGCCTTTCACTTTGTTAGACTGTGTTATATAAGACCGAGGTAGATAGATAGAACCCCTACTTAGTTGTTCTTCTTCTCCTCTGCTCGTGTTGCATTTGCCTCGAGCGTGGATCAGGCCTTAGCCCTGGGCTTGGGAGCGACTAACCCATGTCCAACTGATGTTCACATGGAACCCTTCTCCGCTTCGGTCATCAAGGGAGTCTCTCTCGAGTATTTGCTACTACCACCAAGATCTGCACCAGTGGCGGCTCCAGGCCGGCCCACGCCGAAACCCTTCAGCGCTCACCACTGCGACCCTCCTACTCACCGGGGCTTCGAGACCTCGCCTTGAGAGCGAGGCCGGTAGTGCGCCCGGCGGTCGAGTATCGGGAGAATGCTTGAGCGCCATACCATTTTAAGGGCTAGTTGCTTCGGCAGGTGAGTTGTTACACACTCCTTAGCGGATTCCAACTTCCATGGCCACCGTCCTGCTGTCTATAGCAACCAACGCCTTTCAATGGGATCTGAATGAGCATTCATTTAGGCCCCTTAACTCGACGTTTGGTTCATCCCACAGCGCCAGTTCTGCTTACCAAAAGTGGCCCACTAGATACTCAGATTAGTCGCCGGAGCTTCATCCCTACAAGCAAGCTCGGCATCTCACCCATTTAAAGTTTGAGAATAGGTTGAGGACGTTTCGTCCCCAAGACCTCTAATCATTCGCTTTACCGGATGAAATTCACCCTGCGAGTTCCAGCTATCCTGAGGGAAACTTCGGAGGGAACCAGCTACTAGATGATTCGATTAGTCTTTCGCCCCTATACCCAGCTCCGACGATCGATTTGCACGTCAGAATCGCTACGGACCTCCACCAGAGTTTCCTCTGGCTTCATCCTGGCCAGGCATAGTTCACCATCTTTCGGGTCCCAACATATATGCTCATGGTACTTGCCGACTGCCCGCCCCGGTGCGCCTCCGCCGTTTACCGACGGCCCGCTTCCGGGGACGGACAGCACCGCGGCGTCTTGGCAAGTCCCGGGCCTGCGCCCCTCCCTCCCATGAGGGGAAATTAAACTTCGGCCATCGCCCTGACGACCTCCACCACACGCAACGTCCAGAGACGGGGGAAAGTATCTCACCCCGCTTGTCGCGGCGTGGGCGAGGCCGCAGGCAGCCGGTCAGGGATCGGCCCAAGACGCACCGGAGAGCCTGTTACAGCTGCCCCGGGCGCCCGTCACTTTCATTTCGCCTTTGTGTTTAGTGAGCCCATTGACTTGCACACATGTTAGACTCCTTGGTCCGTGTTTCAAGACGGGTCGGGTGGATCACCGACCTTTTGCACACCGCGAGAGCAAAACCGCCGCCGAAGCGGCGGCAAGCTCTTCTCGACGACCGTCTCAGGGCAGCCAGGACACCGGTGGTTCCCCCCGTCGCGCGGGTCTCCCCCCCAGACGAGCTGAGAGAGAGTCGGCGGCGAGGTACCATTCCGACTGGGCCTTCGACGTCCCCGGCAACGGGTCGCGGTGACCTACTACGAGGCGAAATACGCCCGCCGACGCCAGCGTGAGTGGGGGCACGCCCAAACATTTTTGTGTCGCTCAATTACAACACCCCACCCAGCCGACAGCCGACGAGCTGAACCCCCTCAGTTCGACCTTCGAGTTTCCACCCGTTTGGCTCTTAACGGTTTCACGTACTCTTGAACCGCTCTTCAATGTTCTTTTCAACTTTCCCTCACGGTACTTGTTCGCTATCGGTCTCGTGGTCATATTTAGCCTTAGATGGAGTTTACCACCTGCTTTGGGCTGCACTTTCAAGCAACCCGACTCTACAGAGAGGCCCTTTCCGACCGTCCCATCTGTACCCTCACGGGCGCCACCATACGGGCCTCTGGACCCTCTGAAACGCAACACCCCTCGTGCCCGAAGACATCGAGGTTATGCGCTGGGCTTTTCCCGGTTCAGTCGCCCTTACTAAGGGAATCCCTGTTGGTTTCTTTTCCTCCACTAATTAATATGCTTAAATTTGGCGGGTAGCTCTCTCCTACTACGAGGTCGATCGTGGTCTCATCATCCTTAGGGGGAACAAGTTCCCCAACCACGAAGCGGAAGACGCTCTGCCACCGACTTTCTTCACCACCGACATTACCAGGCAGGAAGGTTTGAGGGGCTTGTCGCGGGGGTACCAGCGGCCATGGCGCCGGCACTCCCACCCCTGACTCCGTTCCTTCTCATTGAGTGGTAAATAGCCAATAGGAAAAGTGTTCCAGCAGAACATCTCTCGCAGAGTCATATACACACACAGTTTTAATGCATATACGCTCGTGTTCCGCCCTTACTCGGCCGCACCTTTGCCGCTTAAACTTTGACCTCTTTCCCCGTTCCCGCATGCCACAGCAGTGGCACTTGTTTATCCGGAGAAAGAGAGCGAGAGTCGCAGTATTAATTGGCGTGAGCGGCCTTTCCGGCTGCAGAACTAGTGCTCTATCCCGGCGAGCGCCGTTATGAGGCGCAACACCGTCTTTAACGCGTTTAGAGAGAACTCCCCTGCCTCCCTCCCAGTCATGAGATAGACGTGGACTCGTGGCGAACTCTCAAAGAGAACGCCCACACCGCGTCTGACCGTGGGAGAGGGTGGAGGAGCGCGTGAGGAAGAGCACGGCGTCACCCAAGCATTCTCATCTCTCTGCCTGCACCACTACATGGTAGACTGCGGGCCCAGGCGCACTCATCAATTTAGGTTCCACTGCAATGCATGCCAAGCACTCTTTTCGAGGTGATAGACGAAATTCCGGCGGGGCTTGCTTAAAAGATATCCGACCCGGTTTCGTTTCCTCTTCGTGGGATGGAGTGCCTCTTAGAACATGTGCAGCATCAGCCATGAGCGGCCGACGGCCATTCGTGTCTCTGTGGACAGCAGGCAAAAGAGCGCCGCCTCCAGTTATTTGCGAGGGCGACAACTGTCGCTTTGTTGTGGTTGAATGTGGGTGCGCCAAGTCCATGGACTTGCTAGTGATAGGCTTGCTTGTTTTTAAGGGCACGCCTCGCGCAAGGCGCGGGCGATTAAACCCCAAGGCGGAAGCTCGGTTCGGGTTACCCTCGTGTCGGGAGACAGTCAGCAGGCACCGAACTCGCAGCAACCGATGGATGTATATTTCCGACCCTCGTAGAGGAGTGGCGACAAGCTCATATGGCTGCCGCCGCCGCAATATGCGTTCAACTTGTCGATGTATCTGGTATTCTTGCGATTCACATACCGACACGCAGTTTGCTGCGGTCTTCATCGACCCACGAGCCGAGTGATCCCCCGTTAAGAGTTGTGTATTTGCCATTTGGTCTTTTTGCGACTAACCATCACAGGTCGAGTCTCAATGAAAGGGTTTGACAGACATAGCCCAAGTTTGTGGTTTGGGTTTGGCCGGACGGCTTGTTGTTGTTTTTTGACACTTGAATTTCACTCTTTTTGGGTCAAGAGGCTTATTCGCCGGTAGTAAGGAACGGACGGGCAGCCGTCCAAAGCCCCGTCCGTCCTCCTCCTCCGGTCTTCGCGCTCTCGCCCGAGTGTGGTCCACCTACAGCGTGGTGGTACCTATTTTTGGTGCGGGGGCCGGGATTGTCCTCTTTCGCTGCTGGAGTTGCCAGAGCAGAGCCCGAGACCGCCCAAATCAGGAGAGTAGTAGTAGTTTTAAGAGCGCCCCGTTCTCTTTCTCTCTGTTAATGATCCTTCCGCAGGTTCACCTACGGAAACCTTGTTACGACTTTTACTTCCTCTAAATGATCAAGTTTGGACATCTTTCCGTCAGCTCGAGGCGACGACCCCAGAAAACCCTCGCGGGCAACGGGGCCGACAATCCAAGAGCGCCAGTCCGAAGGCCTCACTAAATCATTCAATCGGTAGTAGCGACGGGCGGTGTGTACAAAGGGCAGGGACGTAGTCAGCGCAAGCTGATGACTTGCACTTACTGGGAATTCCTCGTTCATGGGAAACAATTGCAAGCCCCAATCCTATCAAAGGCTGAACGGGTTACCCGCTCCCTCGGAGGAAAACTGTTGATCCTTCAGTGTAAGCGTCTGTTAGAACATCTAAGGGCATCACAGACCTGTTATTGCTCAATCTCGGCGGCTAGGGTGCCGCTTATCCCTCTAAGAAGAAGTTGCGAACTGGACACCATTTTCTGGAGATCCGTCGACTACTTAGTAGGCCAGAGTCTCGTTCGTTATCAGGAATTAACCAGACAAATCGCTCCACCAACTAAGAACGGCCATGCACCACCACCCACCGAATCGAGAAAGAGCTCTCAATCTGTCAATCCTTCCGGTGTCTGGGCCTGGTGAGGTTTCCCGTGTTGAGTCAAATTAAGCCGCAGGCTCCACTCCTGGTGGTGCCCTTCCGTCAATTCCTTTAAGTTTCAGCTTTGCAACCATACTTCCCCCGGAACCCAAAGACTTTGGTTTCCCGGAAGCTGCCCGCCGGGTCATGGGAATAACGCCGGCGGATCGCTAGTTGGCATCGTTTATGGTTAGAACTGGGGCGGTATCTGATCGCCTTCGAACCTCTAACTTTCGTTCTTGATTAATGAAAACATCCTTGGCAAATGCTTCGCGGTAGTTAAGTCTTGCGGCGGTCCAGAAATTTCTACCTCTAGCGTGCATAATCGAATGCCCGCCTGTTCGATTAGTCGTGACCTGCTGGTTTAAAACAACAAAATAGAACCGAGGTCCTATTCCATTGTTCCATGCATCACCATTCGGGCCATTCAAATAGCTGCTCTAGGCACTCTAATTTTTTCCGAAAGTAAACTCTCCGGCCCTCGGACTTTTCGACAAAACATCCCGTGCAAAGCCCAGCCTGAGGCGGCTTTCATTCGGGCGTGACAGTAAACACCGGGCGGTGCACCGTCGGTCGGAGACTGAGATCAACTTCACAGAGCTTTTTTAACCGCAACAACTGTCTATACGCTATTGGGCTGGAATTACCGCAGCTGCTGGCACCGGGCTTGCCACTCCAGCTGGATACTTCGTTAAAGGATTTAAAGTGTACTCATTCGATTCACGAGGCCTCGGATGAGACTCACATCGTTATTTTTCGTCACTACCTCCCGTGCTGCGGTACGGTCTAACGTGCCTGCTGCCTTCATAGATGGTAGCCGTTCTCGAGCTCCTCTCCGGAATCGAACCCTGATTCCCCGTTACACGTTATAGCCATTGTAGGCGCATAACCTACAATCGAAAGCTGATAAGGCAGACACTTGAAAGAAGCGGCGCCGGTGCGGAGACCGTGCGCTCAGCCCGAAGTTATTCAGATTCACCACAGGTGGGTTACGGACCGGGGCCCGACCAGTTTTGAACTAATAAAAGCGCTCTTCCCTTGCGGTCAGAGACCAATTGCATGTATTAGCTCTAGAATTGCCACAGTTATCCAAGTAAGTGGGTTTACAGATCCAATGAAACATAGCTGATTTAATGAGCCATTCGCGGTTTCGCCTTAAATCGGCTTGTACTTACACATGCATGGCTTAATCTTTGAGACAAGCATATGACTACTGGCAGGATCAACCAGGTAGCTGCTGCTGTTGGCGGCGCCTATCACGGCAGCCAAAATAGTGAGATTGAGAGAGAGGCAGAAGACATTGGGCGAGGGACCGCACGTTGGCCTTAGAGAAATAGCAAACCAGATGATCAGATCTAACTGCACCTTCTCTTGCTATCCTCGGCGCCGGCAGCGCCACCGTGTGTGCCAATCTCCTCCCTTATCCGCTCCTCTTTGCCCCAGCTCCAGCGAGGCAGCCGACATTGGGCGAGGGACCGCACGTTGGCGAATCTCCTCCCTTATCCGCTCCTCTTCTCTTTGCCCCAGCGAGGCAGAAGACATTGGGCGAGGGACCGCACGTTGGCCTTAGAGAAATAGCAAACCAGATGATCAGATCAAACTGCACCTTCTCTCGCTATCCTCGGCGCCGGCAGCGCCACCGTGTGTGCCAATCTCCTCCCTTATCCTCTCCTCTTCTCTTTGCCCCAGCGAGGCAGCCGACATTGGGCGAGGGACCGCACGTTGGCCTTAGAGAAATAGCAAACCAGATGATCAGATCAAACTGCACCTTCTCTTGCTATCCTCGGCGCCGGCAGCGCCACCGTGTGTGCCAATCTCCTCCCTTATCCGCTCCTCTCCTCTTTACCCAGCTCCAGCGAGGCAGCCGACATTGGGCGAGGGACCGCACGTTGGCCAATCTCCTCCCTTATCCGCTCCTCTTCTCTTCTCTTTGCCCCAGCGAGGCATAAGACATTGGGCGAGGGACCGCACATTGGCCCATCTCCTCCTCTCTCTCTTTCTCTTACTGTTTGTGGGGGCGTGGGCTCATGAGCGCCATCGTCGCCCAATATTGGTTAGGTTGTGTATTTCACGGGTGGGAACCGCCATCATCGTTGTTAGGTGATGGGGTAACCCAACGTGTGCTTTGACGAGTTTTGGCTGCTAAACTCTCTTTTTAGTATACTCGGCTCCCAGACTGCGCCCTGGTCGTGTTGAACCATGAGCGTTGTCTATGCACATATAGGGTAGCCGTTTGCGCGTGGAATAGTGCAATGAATCTCGGTCAAGAGACGGTTGGGCGCTGCATTGAAGGCCGGCACAGACGCGAAGACGGGGTGATCAGCCAACGCAAGT
The DNA here is from genome assembly GCF_018991925.1 of Homarus americanus. Classification (NCBI taxonomy): domain Eukaryota; kingdom Metazoa; phylum Arthropoda; class Malacostraca; order Decapoda; family Nephropidae; genus Homarus; species Homarus americanus. Next base: position 6,742 of record NW_024728232.1, read on the forward strand.
CCGCTAAGTTGGGCAGACAGCAAGGCGAAGGGGAGCCCGGACTGAAAGGCCGCAGCATATGCTGTGAAGGAAACTAGTAGGGTGGCGACGTGTGCGCCGAGAGAGAGACGGGGTAAATAATGTCCAAACGGAAGAGAGACCTGGCAAGTGTAATTGATAGAGCGCGAGCCTACTCGCCATAAGCCCGCTCCACTGCCATTCCTCTGATCCAATGAGACTAAAATCTCTCTCCTTCTGCTCCAGCCATTGCATGGCAGGGAAGCGACGGCAATTTTGGTTGTTGTTTTGAATGCCGCGCTTTGCTTCACAGAGGCGCTCCGCTGGGGGGCGGAAGATATTTCACACCGAATATGTGTGTGAAGGCACCCTCTCCCCTTAATATAGTGAAATAGTGCAATCCAGCATACAAGGTCGGACGATAGGACATTCACCGTACCGCACCTCGAGAGTGGATGTTGTTTGTTGGGTAAGGTTAAAACCGGACTGTTCGCAGACAGCCGAATAACCCGGTTCCGGACTAATTGGTGGATGCAACATCATGATGATGCTGCTGCTGTCGCGGAAACCGCAGTGGCGACGTGAGAGAGTAATAATGTTCAATAGGGAGAGCGACCTGGCTAGTGTAATTGATAGATCGCGAGCCTACTCGCCATTAGCCCGCTCCACTGCCCTTCCTCTGACCCAATGAGACTATTCTCTCTCTCGCTCTCCTTCTGCTCCAGCCATTGCAGGGCAGGGAGAGGAAATCGACGGCAATTTTGGTTGTTGTTTTTGAATGCCGCGTTTTGCTTCGCAGAGGCGCCGAAGCGCTCCGCTGGGGGGCGGAAGATATTTCACATCGAATATGTGTGTGAAGGCACCCTCTCCCCTTAATATAGTGAAATAGTGCAATCCAGCATACAAGAGCGGGCGATAGGACAGTCACCGTACCGCACCTCGAGTGGAAGTTGTTTGATCGTTTGTTAGGCAAGGTTAAAACCTGACTGTTCGCGAACAGCCGAATAACCCGGTTCCGGACTTACAATAGACGCAACATCATGATGCTGCTGCTGTCGCGGAAACCGTGGTGGCGACGTGCGCGCCGAGAGTAATAATGTTCAATTGGGAGACAGACCTGGCTAGTGAAATTCATAGATCGCGCTCCACTGCCATTCCTCTGACCCCATGAGACTATTTTCTCTCTCTCTCTCTCTCTTCTGCTGCTGCTGCTGCTCCATTGCAGGGCAGGGAAGGAAAGCGACGCAACTTTGGTTGTTGTTTTGAATGCCGCTTTGCGCAGAGGCGCGGCGCTCCGCTGGGGGCGGAAGATATTCCACACCGAATAGGTGTGTGAAGGCACCTCTCCCTTAATATAGTGAAATAGTGCAATCCAGCATACAAGAGCGGACGATAGGACAGTCACCGTACCGCACCTCGAGAGTGGAAGTTGTTTGATCGTTTGTTAGGCAAGTTAAAACCCGACTGTTCGCGAACAGCCGAATAACCCGGTTCCGACTTACAATAGACGCAACATCATGATGCTGCTGCTGTCGCGAAACCGTGGTGGCGACGTGGTGCGCCGAGAGAGTAATAATGTTCAATTGGGAGACAGACCTGGCTAGTGAAATTCATAGATCGCGCTCCACTGCCATTCCTCTGACCCCATGAGACTATTTTCTCTCTCTTCTTCTGCTGCTGCTCCAGCCATTGCAGGGCAGGGAAGGGAAAGCGACGGCAATTTTGGTTGTTGTTTTTGAATGCCGCGCTTTGCTTCGCAGAGGCGCCGAAGCGCTCCGCTGGGGGGCGGAAGATATTTCACACCGAATATGTGTGCGAAGGCACCCTCTCCCCTTAATATAGTGAAATAGTGCAATCGAACATATAAGGGCGGACGTTTTCATCACCGTCTCCCACTCGGTGTGTGTGCAGATTCTCGGATCATTTTGTAAAGTATGCTCGACCCCCGATTGACTTTGACGGTCTCCCATTCGGGTGTGCAAGTTTCTGTATTATGCTATTAAATCGACCCCCGATTGACTTTGACTGTCTCCCATTCGGGTGTGCAAGTTTCTGTAGTATGCTATTAAATCGACCCCCGATTGACTTTCACTGTCTCCCATTCGGGTGTGCAAGTTTCTGTAGTATGCTATCAAATCGACCCCCGATTGACTTTGACGGTCTCCCATTCGGGTGTGCAAGTTTCTGTAGTATGCTATTAAATCGACCCCCGATTGACTTTGACGGTCTCCCATTCGGGTGTGCAAGTTTCTGTGGTATGCTATCAAATCGTTCCCCGATTGACTTTGACGGTCTCCCATGCGGGTGTGGAATTTCTCTGGTATGTTGTATAATATGACCGAGGTGCCTCTACCCCTTACTATAGTGAAATAGTGCCATCCTGTGTACAAGGGCGGACGCTTTTATCACCGTCTCCCACTCGGTGTGTGCAGATTCTCGGATTATTTTGTAAAGTATGCTCTTAAATCGACCCCCGATTGACTTTGACTGTCTCCCATTCGGGTGTGCAAGTTTCTGTAGTATGCTATCAAATCGACCCCCGATTGACTTTGACTGTCTCCCATTTGGGTGTGCAAGTTTCTGTAGTATGCTATTAAATCGACCCCCAATTGACTTTGACGGTCTCCCATGCGGGTGTGGAACTTCTCTGGTATGTTGTAAAATATGACCGAGGTGCCTCTACCCCTTACTATAGTGAAATAGTGCCATCCAGTGTACAAGGGCGGACGCTTTCATCACCGTCTCCCACTCGGTGTGTGCACATTCTCGGATCATTTTGTATAGTATGCTATTAAATCGACCCTCGATTGACTCTGACGGTCTCCCATTCGGGTGTGCAAGTTTCTGTAGTATGCTATTAAATCGACCCCCGATTGACTTTGACTGGCTCCCATTCGGGTGTGCAAGTTTCTGTAGTATGCTATGAAATCGACCCCCGATTGACTTTGACGGTCTCCCATTCGGGTGTGCAAGTTTCTGTAGTATGCTATTAAATCGACCCCCGATTGACTTTGACTGTCTCCCATTCCGGTGTGCAAGTTTCTGTAGTATGCTATCAAATCGACCTCCGATTGACTTTGACGGTCTCCCATTCGGGTGTGCAAGTTTCTGTAGTATGCTATTAAATCGACCCCCGATTGACTTTGACTGTCTCCCATTCGGGTGTGCAAGTTCCTGTAGTATGCTATCAAATCGACCCTCGATTGACTTTGACGGTCTCCCATTCAGGTGTGCAAGTTTCTGTAGTATGCTATTAAATCGACCCCGATTGACTTTGACGGTCTCCCATTCGGGTGTGCAAGTTTCTGTAGTATGCTATCAAATCGACCCCCGATTGACTTTGACGGTCTCCCATTCGGGTGTGCAAGTTTCTGTAGTATGCTATTAAATCGACCCCCGATTGACTTTGACGGTCTCCCATTCGGGTGTGCAAGTTTCTGTAGTATGCTATTAAATCGACACCCGATTGACTTTGACGGTATCTCATTCGGGTGTGCAAGTTTCTGTAGTATGCTATTAAATCGACCCCCGATTGACTTTGACTGTCTCCCATTCGGGTGTGCAAGTTTCTGTAGTATGCTATCAAATCGACCCCCGATTGACTTTGAAGGTCTCCGATTCGGGTGTGCAAGTTTCTGTAGTATGCTACTAAATCGACCCCGATTGACTTTGACGGTCTCCCATTCGGGTGTGCAAGTTTCTGTAGTATGCTATTAAATCGACCCCCGATTGACGTTGACGGTCTCCCATTCGGGTGTGCAAGTTTCTGTAGTATGCTATTAAATCGACCCCCGATTGACTTTGACTGTCTCCCATTCGGGTGTGCAAGTTCCTGTAGTATGCTATCAAATCGACCCTCGATTGACTTTGACGGTCTCCCATTCAGGTGTGCAAGTTTCTGTAGTATGCTATTAAATCGACCCCCGATTGACTTTGACGGTCTCCCATTCTGGTGTGCAAGTTTCTGTGGTATGCTATCAAATCGATCCCCGATTGACTTTGACGGTCTCCCATTCGGGTGTGCAAGTTTCTGTAGTATGCTATCAAATCGACCCCCGATTGACTTTGACGGTGTCCCATTCGGGTGTGCAAGTTTCTGTAGTATGCTATTAAATCGACCCCCGATTGACTTTGACGGTCTCCCATTCGGGTGTGCAAGTTTCTGTGGTATGCTATCAAATCGATCCCCGATTGACTTTGACGGTCTCCCATTCGGGTGTGCAAGTTTCTGTAGTATGCTATTAAATCGACCCCCGATTGACTTTGACGGTCTCCCATTCGGGTGTGCAAGTTTCTGTAGTATGCTATTAAATCGACCCCCGATTGACTTTGACGGTCTCCCATTGGGGTGTGCAAGTTTCTGTGGTATGCTATCAAATCGATCTCCGATTGACTTTGACGGTCTCCCATTCGGGTGTGCAAGTTTCTGTAGTATGCTATTAAATCGACCCCCGATTGACGTTGACGGTCTCCCATTCGGGTGTGGAAGTTTCTGTAGTATGCTATTAAATCGACCCCCGATTGACTCTGACGGTCTCCCATGCGGGTGTGCAAGGATTTCTGTAGTATGCTATTAAATCGACCCCGATTGACTTTGACGGTCTCTCCCATTCGGGTCCTGTAGTTGTGTAGGATTCAGGTTTAATGAAGTTGATTTCGTCATAGGCACGGTGCTGTGCTGTGCTGTACCATCGACAACACCAATAAGGAAGGGGCATCTATTTTTACTTAGGCTAGCATACCTAAGTTAAAGCAAACTCCCCTTGCCAATACAAGAAGGAAGAGGATTTCTTATAGTCTAATAAACAATTCATCATGACCAAATACAGTATCTAACACAGGGGGTCCGGGGGCGCAGCCCCCGGTTAGCAACTAACCATTTGATTGCATTATCTCTGAGAATAGTTAGCAATTATCCATTTGATTGCATTATCCCAGGTTAAGGGGGGTTGTGTGTGGTTCCATATCACCAGATTTATTAAAAACTCTACGTCAGGCTAAACAGTTTAGGCTAGATAGTACGATACGATACGAAGTCATTAGTTAAGAGGTGAAAGAAGATTATTAGGAATTGAAGAAAAGGTGGTGAAACTGAAATACAGTAGGAGTAGAAAGAATCTGGGCTCAACCAGATCGCTTCATCTTTCTTATTGGTGTTTTGTCTTTGTTCTGCTCCCTTGGGTCGTCAGACCTTTGTATTAATATTGGTTTATTTATATAATGCTGCTTATTTTTATTATTTTTGTTATTGTTGGAGTTAGTGAGCCCGCCCAGGTCCTTGTGTAACTGGGAGGGTAGTCACATTTTTTTTGGGTGTTAGTTAAGTGTTAGTTGTGTTAGTCTAAAGGTACACTGTATGCCAGGTTCTTAGTGGAGCTGGTTGGTCACTCTCATCTTTATTCCTCTAGTAATGTTTTATGTAGAAATGTGTATATTGAGGCAGGAGGTGGTTCAATTACTTCTTCCTGTCTATATTATTTTTTCAGTTTTGATATGTTTCTGTGTTAAGTTCAGTCACTTTTTCCAAATATTTACAGCTTTGTTGTGTATATCTACATTGATTGCTAAGAGGTTTGCTCTCTTGTGTATATTTCATTATTGATGTGGTCTGTATATTTTATGTTATATATATAAATCTGAGGGCTATATTTTTGTACTGTTTGCTTAACCTTTTAATGCACATTTTTTACTAAGGGTGTTCAATGGGATGGGTGGGTAGTCCATAATTGATTTGACAAAGGGCAATATAAATCTTTCTTTTGTTATTAATGCTAAGGTTCTTTAAGCGTTTTATTTTTGATAATCCTTGTCTTGCCTGTCGTTCTTTATCTTTTAAGTATAGTATATATACTCTTTTTTGTTAGTTTTAATCCAAGCATCCTACCTTCAGTGTCGTATGGGTATAGTTCCTGGTCGACTATTACTGGACTTGTTTTAATCTTGGCTATTGGTATTATCTTGAATTTGTTCTTATTTGTCCTGATTTTCCATTTTTTCTCAAAATCATTTATGTTTTTTATCGCTCTTACCGTGTAGAGTGCCATAAATTGAGTTGATTTTTCTGGGTATGATACTATTTGAGTAATATCATCAGCAAACATTACATATTCACTAAAGGGGGTAGGTTGAGGTGTGTCTGAAGTATAAATTGTATATAGTGTTGGAGAAAGGCATCCTCCTTGAGGTACTCCACTCTCAAGATTAAACATAGTTCCTAAAAAGTTTCCAATTTGAATTTGTGCTCTCCTATCATCTAAATAGTTACACAATATTCTTAGCATGTATTCGTTAAGTCCCAGTTTTAATATTTTATATTTCAAGCCTAAATGCCCAACTTTATCAAAAGCCTTAGAAACATCCCTTAAAATTATATTGATCTGGTTACCCTTGCTTTTTTCTATTGCAATTATTTCCGTTATTATAGCTATTGCAGTTAGGGTATTTCTATTGGGCATAAATCCATGTTGTCTGTTGTTAGTTTTCCCATGTTGTGTTAAAAGGCTATAAGTCTTGAATTTAATATTTTTTCCAATAGTTTCCCGGTAATTTCTAATAAAGATATTGGCCTGTAGTTTAATATTTCCTTATTGTCCTTACCCTCTTTAGGAATAAATATCATTTTAGCATATTTTAGTTTGTCTGGAAAGTAACCAGTTATTAAGCATGCGTTATAAATGTTTAATAGTGTTATTTAAAATGTTTTCAGGTAGATTCATGATCATATTTCGTGTAATACCTGTGAGCCCAGGGGCTTTTTCCTTAAATTTCCTCAGACAGTGCATCATTTCTCCCATGGTTATTATTTGATTATTAGGTAATAAGTTATAGTCTATATATTGCCTTGGGGTGATTCTATGTATTCGTGTTCACTATCAAAATCTTCATTTTCCTCATCTGATATTTTAAAAACTTTTACCCATTCCCTTTGAATGCTGACTCTTGTTCATTTTCCTCGTGCAATTTTGTTCCATTTTGGTCTTTAATGTATGGTGTTTTTTGCTTGTTGTGCCCCCTCATCTTGTTTATGGAAGTCCAAAATGTTTTTGTGTCTTTAGTCATGTCAGCCGCCATTATAATATCATTCCATTTTTTATTGTTTGCTTCCTTACATGCGTCTCTTAATTTTATCTGTAGTGCTATCTGTGTCGTATATAGTGTTACGAACCCTCCACCCAGCACTACGAAGCACGCCATCTATTGTCCTGATCTACCTACCCAGCACCACGAGCAACGCCATCTAGGGACGAGACACGAGTATGACTCGTCTTAGTTACCAGAGGTTTCCCTTCTCCCTATCCTGGTTGTTGCGTCACCTCCAATTCGAGGAGAGCACTTGGCTCTGGGAAGTGACCACAGGATCATCTATCCTCTAAACCTACGTACGTGCAGTGACTACCTACCGTCTTCTACAATACTCAGCCTTACTCGTCAGCCATCTCAGCTCCTCACTTAAGTACTAGTATCTCTTGTATTAATTTCCCCACGTCCACTTGCTTCGAGATTGTTTTATGTTTATTAATATGTATATACTGTTAATGTTTAGGTTAAGTTTGGTTAAGGGTAATTTATAAGCTGAATATTTTGTTAAGGGATTTATGGTACTCTATTATATACAACGAAAACTCGCATCCTTTGTCTACCCTTTTATAGTCCGATTGTCTTTGTTTTTATTGTTGTTACCTGTTGGGATCTGGGTAGACGTATAACTATATTCTAAATCCCCAACTCGTAACAAATGGCGACCGTGACAGGACACGACCTTAAGTACCATATTCCTTCCTCCCTTGTTACTCAGTGTTAATTATTCCTCCCAGTCACTTCTGTTCACAATTGCTTTACGGTGGTTTAAAGTTTCCTTCATATGTGTTTGCATATATTGGTATTATCGTACAGTAAGAGTGACAGACGTAGGATATTAGGTTCCAAGTGTCATAAGGCTTACCTGTTATTACACGTGGCAGTTGTGTAGTAAGTCTTATCGAGTGTAGGGAAGAATCCGGATCTGTTTAATGCCGTACCCTCACTCCAGAGTAGGCTGTTCCATAGTCACTAGTTTACGGTGAAGTGATATCTTGGGACGCCCTGCTCTACCAGGACCCCATAATTATAAAGCCTCAATTATTGTTCTTCTCATTATCTCATTCAGGGTCAATCATACCATTTATCAGGGTTGTTAATTCCGGATCTTTATATTAATGCCGTAATACGCCCTACCTCTTTCAAGTATATCAGGGTTGTTAATACGGATCTTTATATTAATGCCGTAATACGCCCTTCCTCTTTCAAGTATATCAGGGTTGTTAATCCGGATCTTTATATTAATGCCGTAATACGCCCTACCTCTTTCAAGTCTCTTATCCTTATCTAAGGATCTTCTCAGAAGAACAATAATCATAAGTGTAATTTTCCTAGGTATAACTTGGTTAGTTTTCGGGACTTTCTGGTTTATCCACTGCCGTGATATTTTCTAGGGTTATCCACTTATCTTTCTTTGGACCATTGGTTAATTTATCCTGGTACTGCTTAACAATGGCTTACCTCGGGTTTTTGATCTCCAGAAGTTTTATTGAAAATCCTTCCCGTAGCTAAATTACGTGTTAATATCCACCGAAGAAAAGAATGGAAAGAAATAGCCAACTATTATAATATCACATTTTCACAGCAACTGACTAAGGAAATGTTAAAAAATCATGTGATTGAAGTGCTGGTTCAACATGAAGTTTTAAAAGAATCCGCTGTTGACAGATTAACGCCCATGTCCAAGAAACTTCAACGCCTTAGAACTGGAACGAGCTAGGTTCGAGTTCCAAATCAAAATGAAAGAACTCGAGTTGGAGCAGGAGTCGGAACAGGCCAAGTTGCAGCATGAAGAAAAGTTGGAACAGGCAAAGTTGGAACAGGCCAAGTTGGAGCATGAGGGAAGGTCGGAACAGGCCAAGTTGGAGCATGAGGAAATGATGGAACGGGCCAAGTTGGAGCAGGAGGTTAGACTGAAAGAACTACAGGTAAGAGAGATAGAAGTCACCTTAACATCGGAGTTTAGATCAAAGGAAGTGGCATTAAGAGAGAAACTAGCTGCTTTTAACCCTGCTACTGCTTCTTCCCTTGTTCCCGGGTTTGATGAATCCGATATGGACAGGTCATTTAGGACTTTTGAGAAAATAGCCGGGAAGAATGAGTGGCCAAAGGACCAGTGGGTGTCAGTGTTAGTTCCTAAATTATATGGTAAGGCTCGTAGAGTTTATAACTGTTTAGACCAGACTGATGACTATGATAACGTAAAAAAGAATATCCTCACCTCTTATGCTATCACGCCAGATGGATACCGGCAGAAGTTTCGTAAACTAACCAAACCATTTTCCCACACCTTTGTTGAGTTTGCTCAAGAAAAGCTTAGGTTTTTAAGAAGTGGTTAGAGGTTACAGAGACCTCCACATTTCAGGATTTGTTAAATTTGGTAGTCCTGGAGGAGTGGAAGAGCAAGATACCATTTCACATCTTGAAGCATGTGGAGGAGCGTGGAGAGGTTAATTTAGGGCGTGCTGCTGAGCTGGCTGATGCGTACGCTTTGTTGGTGGAGTCACTGGGCAGTAGAGAACGTGGTACTTCCCGACATGTTAGGTCCTCCTCTGATGATAACCTTGGGAACGTGAGTGGTAGGTCGAAAGGTCCCACACCTACTCCCCCGATGCAACCAAGCTTACTTGTTCTTACTGTAAAACCCAGGCCATACGATCCAGAATTGTAAACACCCAAAGTGTCGAATTGCTAAAAGTAGTTCCCTGGATCCCAAGTCCAAACCAATAGCAAATACCAATGTGGAAAGGCCCCATCAGGATCTCTTCTTCATTCACCTATGAGGGAAAAATTTCAATCATAGAGGGGTCTCGTTCTTTCCCTATTCGTATACTACGTGATACGGGCGCAGCACAATCTATCCTCCTGTTTAACGTCATTCCCGATATATCTACCGCATTTACTAATGAGAGTGTTCTAATTTCAGATCTCTCATCCCATTCTTCCTATCCTTTTAGCTAAAGTGCACCTCCAATGTCCCTTGATTACTGGGGAAGTGCAAATAGCCATTAGGAAAGACCCAATGCCTGTGTGCGGCATTCATTTATTATTGGGTAATGACTTGGTAGGAGATCTAGTAGTTCCTAACATAAAGACAGTCGACTCTCCCTTACCTGTCAACTCCACCACTGACCTTAAAGAAACTATTCCTCATCTTTTCCCATCTTGTGCTGTCACCCGGTCACAGAGTGTGCAAAATGGGCCCTCTTCATCTAAAACCACCTCCAATATCTTCCTACCCACAGAAGATCTGTACAATAAGACCATTAGTAAGGATGAGCTCATTAAAGCCCAACAATCTGATCCATCTTTGAATAAACTTCATCATGCAGCAGTTGAGGGTAAAGATTTTAACACCCTTCCATGTTTTTATTATCAGGAAGAGGTTTTGATGAGGGCCTATAGGCCCCCTGAGCTTGCCCATCTAGACACGTGGTCTGAAATACATCAAGTGGTAATTCCCTCCTCAGTCAGACCAGCATTAATTGCCCTTGCCCATGATGGTATTTCAGGACATTTGGGAATCCTGAAAACATATAATAAGCTCCTCCAACACTATTACTGGCCTGGACTTAGGAAGGATGTGTCAAAGTACCTAAAATCTTGTCATATTTGTCAAATGGTAGGAAAACCAAATGAAAGTATACCAGCAGCTCCCATTAAGCCCATCCCAGTATTTTCTACACCATTTGAAAAGATTGTTGTGGATTGTGTGGGCCCATTACCAAAGACTAAGAAAGGAAATCAATTCCTGCTCACAGTTATGGATACCAGTACACGTTATCCTGAGGCTTTTCCCCTTAAAAGCATCACTTCAAAAACCGTAATCAAACATCTTTTGCACCTTTTCACTTCAGTGGGCATTCCTAAAGAGATCCAATCCGATCAGGGCACCAATTTTACGAGCAATCTTTTCAAACAGGTGATGAAAGACCTCAGTGTGGACCATTGTACATCAATGCTCAAAAAATACTGTATAGAACACCAAAAGGAATGGGATGAAAGCATAGACTTGTTACTCTTTGCCATCAGGGAATGTCCCCAGGAGTCATTGGGTTTCTCCCCGTTCGAGTTACTATATGGGAGACAAATAAGGGGACCCCTTAAAATAGTAAAGGAGCAGTGGTTTGACACTCCATCTATTAAGCTCGCAACAGTTTCCCAATACATTGACACTTTAAAGGACAAATTAACTGAAGTCCGAACCATTGCTCAGTCAAACTTAAAAAAAGTCCAAGAAAAAATGGTGAAGTCCCAACCTAAATT
>NW_024728233.1:0-3620 GCF_018991925.1 Homarus americanus
TCGCCCCACTGCGCCATGAATGACATATAAGGCAATTGTTGCCATTTTTGTTTTTGCCCCTCTGCTGCCATTAATCACATACATAAGGCAATTGTTGCCATTTTTTATTGTCGCCCCCTCTGCTGCCATTAATCACATATGCGCAATTGTTGCCTTTTTTGTTTTCGCCACTCTGCTGCCACTAATCATATGGCAATTGTTGCTATTTTTGCTTCGTGCCTTCTGCTGCCGTTAATCGCATATAAACAATTGTTACTTTTTTGCTTCGCCCCACTGCTGCCATTAATCACATATAATGCACATTCTTCCAATTTTTTTTCGTCCCCTCCCATAATCACACAACAATTATTGCTCGCCCCCCACTGCTGCTATTAATCACATATAAGGCAATCTGTTGCATATTGTCCCACTACAGCCATTAATCACATATAAGTAATTTGTTGCTTTTTTGTTTCGCCCCACTGCTGCTATTAATCACATATAAGGTAATTGTTGCCATTTTTATTGTCGCCCCTCTGCTGCCATTAATCACATATAACTGCGTGTTAGCATTTTTATTTTCGCCCTCTGTTGCTATTAATCATATATAAGGCAACTGTTGCCATTTTTGTTTTCGTTCCTCTGCTGCCATTAATCACATATAAGGCAATTGTTGTTATTTTGTTTCGTCCTCTGCTGCCATTAATCATATATAAGGCAATTACATTTTGTTTTCGCCCTCTCCTGCTATTAATCACATATATGTAATTGTTGCTATTTTTGTTTTCGCCCTCTGCTGCTATTAATCAATATAAGGCAATTGTGCTATTTTTTGTTTTCGCCCCACTGCTGCTATTAATCACATATAAGGCAATTGTTACATTTTATTTCGCCCCTCTGTTGCCATTAATCACATATAAGGCAATTGTTGCCATTTTTGTCTTCCTCTCAGCTACCATTAATCACATATAAGGAAACCCTTTTTTATCGCAATCTGATGCCATTAATCACATATAAGGCAACTGTTGCCATTTTGTTTTCGCCCTCCCACATTAATCAACATAAAAGCAATTGTTGCCATTTATTTTCGCCCCACTGCTGCCATTAATCACATATAAGGCAATTGTTGCCATTTTTTTTTCGTCCCTTCTGCTATTAATCACATAAATTGTTGCTTATTTTAGTTTTCGCCCCACTGCTGCCATTAATCACATATAAGGCAATTGTTGCTATTTTATTGTCGCCCTCTGTGCCATTCACATATAAGGCAATTTTGTTTTATTACGCCCTCTACTACCATTAATCACACCAATTGTTGCCATTTTTTGTTTTCGCCCCACTGCTGCCATTAATCACATATAAGGCAATTGTTGCCATTTTTTGTTTTCGCCGCACTGTTGCCATTAATCACATATAAGGCAATTGTTGCCATTTTTTGTTTTTGTCCCACTGCTGCCATTAATCACATATAAGGCAATTGTTGCCATTTTTTGTTTTCGGTCCACTGCTGCCACTAATCACATATAAGGCAATTGTTGCCATTTTTTGTTTTCGCCCCACTGCTGCCATTATTCACATATAAGGCAATTGTTGCCATTTTTTGTTTTCGCCCCACTGCTGCCATTAATCACATATAAGGCAATTGTTGCCATTTTTTGTTTTCGCCCCACTGCTGCCATTAATCACATATAAGGCAATTGTTGCCATTTTTTGTTTTCGTCCCACTGCTGCCATTAATCACATATAAGGCAATTGTTGCCATTTTTTGTTTTCGCCCCACTGCTGCCATTATTCACATATAAGGCAATTGTTGCCATTTTTTGTTTTCGCCCCACTGCTGCCATTATTCACATATAAGGCAATTGTTGCCATTTTTTGTTTTCGCCCCACTGCTGCCATTAATCACATATGGAGCAATTGTTGCCATTTTGTTTTTCGTCCCTGCTGCCATTAATCACATATAAGACAATTATTTGCCATTTTTGTTTTCGTCCCACTGCTGCCATTAATCACATATAAGGCAATTGTTGCCATTTTTTGTTTTCGCCCCACTTCTGCCATTATTCACATATAAGGCAATTGTTGCCATTTTTTGTTTTCGCCCCACTGCTGCCATTAATCACATATAAGGCAATTGTTGCCATGTTTTGTTTTCGTCCCACTGTTGCCATTAATCACATATAAGGCAATTGTTGCCATTTTTTGTTTTCGTCCCACTGCTGCCATTAATCACATATAAGGCAATTGTTGCCATTTTTTGTTTTCGTCCCACTGCCATTAATCACATATAAGGCAATTGTTGCCATTTTTGTTTTCGATCCCTGCTGCCATTATTCACATATAAGGCAATTGTTGCCATTTTGTTTTCGCCCCACTGCTGCCATTAATCACATATAAGGCAATTGTTGCCATTTTTTGTTTTTGTCCCACTGCTGCCATTAATCACATATAAGGCAATTGCTGCCATTTTTTGTTTTCTTCCCACTGCTGCCATTAATCACATATAAGGCAATTGTTGCCATTTTTTGTTTTCGTCACTCTGCTGCCATTATTCACATATAAGGCAATTGTTGCCATTTTTTGTTTTCGCCTCACTACTGCCATTAATCACATATAAGGCAATTGTTGCCATTTTTTGTTTTCGTCCCACTGCTGCCATTATTCACATATAAGGCAATTGTTGCCATTTTTTGTTTTCGCCCCACTGCTGCCATTAATCACATATAAGGCAATTTTTGCCATTTTTTGTTTTCGTCCCACTGCTGCCATTATTCACATATAAGGCAATTGTTGCCATTTTTTGTTTTCGTCCCACTGCTACCATTAATCATATATAAGGCAATTGTTGCCATTTGTTGTTTTCGCCCCACTGTTGCCATTATTCACATATAAGGCAATTGTTGCCATTTTTTGTTTTCGCCCCACTGCTGCCATTAATCACATATAAGGCAATTGCTGCCATTTTTTGTTTTTGTCCCACTGCTGCCATTAATCACATATAAGGCAATTGCTGCCATTTTTTGTTTTCGTCCCACTGCTGCCATTATTCACATATAAGGCAATTGTTGCCATTTTAGTTTTTGCCCTGCTGCCATTAATCATATAAAGACAATTGTTGCCATTTTTGTTTTGTCCCTGCTGCCATTAATCACATATAAGACCCAATTTAACGCCATTTTTGTTTTTCGTCCACTGCTGCCATTAATCACATATAAGGCAATTGTTGCCATTTTTTGTTTTCGATCCCTCTGCCATTATTCATATAAGGCAATTGTTGCCATTTTTGTTTTCGCCTCCTGCCATTAATCACATATAAGACAATTGTTTGCCATTTTGTTTTCGCCCCACTGCTGCCATTAATCACATATGAGGCAATTGTTGCCATTTTCGCCCTGCTGCCATTAATCACATATAAGGCAATTGTTGCCATTTTGTTTTCGTCCCTGCTGCCATTATTCACATATAAGACAATTATTTGCCATTTTTGTTTCGCCCACTGCTGCCATTAATCACATATAAGGCAATTGCTGCCATTTTTTGTTTTCGCCCCACTGCTGCCATTAATCACATATAAGGCAATTGCTGCCATTTTTTGTTTTCGTCCCACTGCTGCCATTAATCACATATAAGGCAATTGTTAG
>NW_024728234.1:0-21389 GCF_018991925.1 Homarus americanus
GTGAACCTCTAATGGGGACCACCCGTGCCGCTTAGGTGATCAGAGCAACGTTTTACCAAATGCGGCTTCGAAACCCGAGGATCCATATATTTTTCATTAGCCCAATAAAGCACGCAGACTTCTACATATAATCAACACCTCACCCCACCAGGATTTGAACCCACGATCTTATAATTGTGACCGGGGAATGCTACCTCTGGGTCACCAGGACAATGAAAGCAGTCCTAGACTCTGCTATATTTCACACAAAGCCTGTTCAACGAGCTTATGGCGCCGTGAACCTCTAATGGGGACCACCAGTGCCGCTTAGGTGATCAGAGCAACATTTTACCAAATGCGGCTTCGAAACACGAGGATCCAAATATATTTCATTAGCCCAATAAAGCACTCGGACTTCTACATATAATCAATACCTCACCCCACCAGGATTCAAACCCACGATCTTATAATTGTGACCGGGATATGCTACCTCTGGGCCACCAGGACAATAAAAGCAGTCCTAGACTC
Source organism: Homarus americanus (assembly GCF_018991925.1). Taxonomy (NCBI): domain Eukaryota; kingdom Metazoa; phylum Arthropoda; class Malacostraca; order Decapoda; family Nephropidae; genus Homarus; species Homarus americanus. The sequence continues at coordinate 508 of NW_024728234.1, forward strand.
TACTATATATCACACAAAGCCTGTTCAACGACCTTATGGCGCCATGAACCTCTAATGGGGACCACCCGTGCCCCTTAGGTGATCAGAGCAACGTTTTACCATATCCGGCTTGGAAACACGAGCATCCATATATATTTCATTAGCCCATTAAAGCACTCGGACTTCTACATATAATCAACACCTCACCCCACCAGGATTTGAACCCACGATCTTATAATTGTGATCGGGGAATGGTACCTCTGGGCCACTAAGACAATAAAAGCAGTCCTAGACTCTGCTATATTTCACACAAAGCCTGTTCAACGATCTTTTGGCGCCGTGGACCTCTAATGGGGACCTCCCGTGCCGCTTAGGTGATCAGAGGAACGTTTTACCAAATGCGGCTTCGAAACACATGGATCCATATATATTTCATTAGCCCAATAAAGCACGTGGACTTCTACATATAATCAACACCTCACCCCACCAGGATTTGAACCCACGATCTTAAAATTGTGACCGGGGGATGCTACCTCTGGGCCACCAGAACAATAAAAGCAGTCCTACACTCTGCTATATTTCACACAAAGCCTGTTCAACGAGATTATGGCGCAGTGAACCTCTAATAGGGACCACCTGTGCCGTGTAGGTGATCAGAGCAACGTTTTACCAAATCCGGCTTGGAAATACGAGGATCCATATATATTTCATAAGCCCAATGAAGCACGCGGACTTCTACAAATAATCAACACCTCACCCCACCAGGATTTGAACCCACGATCTTATAAATGTGACCGGGGAACGCTACCTCTGGGCCACCAGTTCAATATAAGCAGTCCTAGACTCTGCTATATTTCACACAAAGCCTGTTCAAAAGAGCTTATGGCGCCGTGAACCTCTAATGAGGACCACCCGTGCCTCTTAGGTGATCAGAGCAACGTTTTACCAAATGCGGCTTCAAAACGCGAGGATCCATATATATTTCATTAGCCCAATAAAGCACGCGGACCTCTTCATATAATCAACACCTCACCCCACGAGCATTCGAACCAACGATCTTCTAATTGTGACCGGGGAACGCTACCTCTGGGCCACCAGGACAATAAAGCAGTCCTAGACTTTGCTATATTTCACACAAAGCCTGTTCAACGAGCTTATGGCGCCGTGAACCTCTAATGGGGACCACCCATGCCGCTTAGGTGATCAGAGCAACGTTTTACCAAATGCGGCTTCGAAACACGAGGATCCATATATATTTCATTAGCCCAATAAAGCACGCGGACTTGTTCATATAATCAACACCTCACCACACCAGGATTCGAACCCACGATCTTCTAATTGTGACCGGGGAACGCTACCTCTGGGCCACCAGGACAATAAAAGCAGTCCTAGACTCTGCTATATTTCACACAAAGCCTGTTCAACGAGCTTATGGCGCCGTGGGACCACTATAGGGGACCACCCGTGCCGCTTAGGTGGAGAGAGCAACGTTTTACCAAATTTGGCTTGGGAACTCGAGGATCCATATATATTTCATTAACCCAATAAAGCACGCGGACTTCTACATATAATCGACACCTCACCTCACCAGGATTTGAACCCACGGTTATATAATTGTGACCGGGGAACGGTACCTCTGGGCCACCAGGACAATAAAAGCAGTCCTACACTCTGCTATATTTCGCACAAATCCTGTTCAACGAGCTTATGGCGCCGTGAACCTCTAATAGCGACCACCCGTGCTGCTTAGGTGATCAGAGCAACGTTTTACCAAATGCGGCTTCGAAAAACGAGGATCCAAATATATTTCATTAGCCCAATAAAGCACTCGGACTTCTACATATAATCAACACCTCACCCCACCAGGATTTGAACCACCGATCGTATAATTGTGACCGGGATATGCTACCTCTGGGCCACCAGGACAATAAAAGCAGTCCTAGACTCTGCTATATTTCACACAAAGCCTGTTCAACTAGCTTTTGGCACCGTGAACCTCTGATGGGGACCACCCGTGCCGCTTAGGTGATCAGAGCAACGTTTTACCGAATGCGGCTTCGAAACACGAGGATCCATATATATTTCATTAGCCCAATAAAGCACGTGGACTTCTTTATATAATCAACACCTCACCCCACCAGGATTCGAACCCACGATCTTATAATTGTGACTGGGGAACGCTACCTCTGAGCCACCAGGACACTATAAGCAATCCTAGACTCTGTTATATTTCACACAAAGCCTGTTCAACGAGCTTATGGCGCCGTGGGACCACTATAGGGGACCACCCGTGCCGCTTAGGTGGAGAGAGCAACGTTTTACCAAATCTGGCTTGGAAACTCGAGGATCCATATATATTTCATAAGCCCAATAAAGCACGCGGACTTCTACATATAATAAACACCTCACCCCACCAGGATTTGAACCCACGATCATATAATTGTGACCGGGGAATGCTACCTCTGGGCCACCAGGACAATAAAAGCAGTCCTACACTCTGCTATATTTCACACAAATCCTGTTCAACGAGCTTATGGCGCCGTGAACCTCTAATGGGGACCACCAGTGCCACTTAGGTGATCAGAGCAACGTTTTACCATATCCGGCTTGGAAACACGAGCATCCATATATATTTCATTAGCCCATTAAAGCACTCGGACTTCTACATATAATCAACACCTCACCCCACCAGGATTTGAACCCACGATCTTATAATTGTGACCGGGGAATGGTACCTCTGGGCCACTAAGACAATAAAAGCAGTCCTAGACTCTGCTATATTTCACACAAAGCCTGTTCAACGAGCTTTTGGCGCCGTGAACCTCTAATGGGGACCACCCGTGCCGCTTAGTGATCAGAGCAACGTTTTACCAAATGCTTCGGGGACAAGTGATCCATATATTTTTCATAAGCCCAATGAAGCACGCGGACTTCTACATATAATCAACACCTCACCCCACCAGGATTTGAACCCACGATCTTATAAATGTGACCGGGGAACGCTACCTCTGGGCCACCAGTTCAATATAAGCAGTCCTAGACTCTGCTATATTTCACACAAAGCCTGTTCAACGAGCTTATGGCGCCGTGAACCTCTAATGAGGACCACCCGTGCCTCTTAGGTGATCAGAGCAACGTTTTACCAAATGCGGCTTCAAAACACGAGGATCCATATATATTTCATTAGCCCAATAAAGCACGCGGACCTCTTCATATAATCAACACCTCACCCCACGAGGATTCGAACCCACGATCTTCTAATTGTGACCGGGATATACTACCTCTGGGCCACCAGGACAATAAAAGCAGTCCTAGACTCTACTATATTTCACACAAAGCCTGTTCAACGACCTTATGGCGCCATGAACCTCTAATGGGGACCACCCATGCCCCTTAGGTGATCAGAGCAACGTTTTACCATATCCGGCTTGGAAACACGAGCATCCATATATATTTCATTAGCCCATTAAAGCACTCGGACTTCTACATATAATCAACACCTCACCCCACCAGGATTTGAACCCACGATCTTATAATTGTGACCGGGGAATGCTACCTCTGGGCCACTAAGACAACAAAAGCAGTCCTAGACTCTGCTATATTTCACACAAGCCTGATCAACGAGCTTTTGGCGCCGTGAACCTCTAATGGGGACCACCCGTGCCGCTTAGGTGATCAGAGCAACGTTTTACCAAATGCGGCTTCGAAACACGAGGATCCATATATATTTCATTAGCCCAATAAAGCACGTGGACTTCTACATATAATCAACACCTCACCCCACCAGGATTTGAACCCACGATCATAAAATTGTGACCGGGGTACGCTACCTCTGGGCCACCAGAACAATAAAAGCAGTCCTACACTCTGCTATATTTCACACAAAGCCTGTTCAACTAGCTTATGGCGCCGTGAACCTCTAATGGGGACCACCCGTGCCGCTTAGGTGATCAGAGCAACGTTTTACCAAATGCGGCTTCGACACATAGGGATCCATATATATTTCATTAGCCCAATAAAGCACGTGGACTTCTTCATATAATCAACACCTCACCCTACCAGGATTTGAACCCACGATCTTCTAATTGTGACGGGGGAACGCTACCTCTGGGCCACCATGACAATAAAAGCAGTCCTAGACTCTGCTATATTTCACACAAAGCCTGTTCAACGAGATTATGGCGCCGTGAACCTCTAATGGGGACCACCCGTGCCGCTTAGGTGATCAGAGCAACGTTTTACCAAATGCGGCTTCGAAACACGAGGATCCATATATATTTCATTAGCCCAGTAAAGCACGCGGACTTCTGCATATAATCAACACCTCACACCACCAGGATTTGAACCCCAAATCTTATAATTGTGACCGGGGGACGCTAACTCTGGGCCACCAGGACAATAAAAGCAGTCCTAGACTCTGTTATATTTCACACAAAGCCTGTTCAACGAGCTTATGGCGCCGTGAACCTCTAATGGGGACCACCCATGCCGCTTAGGTGATCAGACCAACGTTTTACCAAATGCGGCTTCGAAACAAGAAGGATCCATATATATTTCATTAGCCCAATAAAGCACGCGGACTTCTACATATAATCAACACCTCACCCCACCAGGATTTGAACCCACGATCTTATAATTGTGACCGGGGAACGCTACCTCTGGGCCACCAGGACAATAAAAGCAGTCCTAGACTCTGCTATATATCACACAAAGCCTGTTCAACGAGCTTATGGCGCCGTGAACCTCTAATGGGGACCACCCATGCCGCTTAGGTGATCAGAGCAACGTTTTACCAAATGCGGCTTCGAAACACGAGGATCCATATATATTTCATTAGCCCAATAAAGCACACGGACTTCTTCATATAATCAGCACCTCACCACATCAGGATTCGAACCCACGATCTTCTAATTGTGACCGGGGAACGCTACCTCTGGGCCACCAGGTCAATAAAAGCAGTCCTAGACTCTGCTATATTTCACACAAAGCCTGTTCAACGAGCTTATGGCGCCGTGGGACCACTATAGGGGACCACCCATGCTGCTTAGGTGGAGAGAGCAACGTTTTACCAAATCTGGCTTGGAAACTCGAGGATCCATATATATTTCATTAGCCCAATAAAGCACGCGGACTTCTACATATAATCGACACCTCACCCCACCAGGATCTGAACCCACGGTCTTATAATTGTGACCGGGGAACGGTACCTCTGGGCCACCAGGACAATAAAAGCAGTCCTACACTCTGCTATATTTCACACAAATCCTGTTCAACGAGCTTATGGCGCCGTGAACCTCTAATAGGGACCACCCGTGCTGCTTAGGTGATCAGAGCAACGTTTTACCAAATGCGGCTTCGAAAAACGAGGATCCAAATATATTTCATTAGCCCAATAAAGCACTCGGACTTCTACATATAATCAACACCTCACCCCACCAGGATTTGAACCACCGATCGTATAAATGTGACCGGGGAACGCTACCTCTGGGCCACCAGTTCAATAAAAGCAGTCCTAGACTCTGCTATATTTCACACAAAGCCTGTTCAACTAGCTTATGGCGCCGTGAACCTCTAATGGGGACCACCCGTGCCGCTTAGGTTATCAGAGCAACGTTTTACCAAATCCGGCTTCGAAACACGAGGATCCATATATATTTCATTAGCCCAATAAAGCACGCGGACTTCTACATATAATCAACACCTCACCCCACCAGGATTCAAACCCACGATCTTATAATTGTGACCGGGATATGCTACCTCTGGGCCACCAGGACAATAAAAGCAGTCCTAGACTCTACTATATTTCACACAAAGCCTGTTCAACGACCTTATGGCGCCATGAACCTCTACTGGAGACCACCCGTGCCCCTTAGGTGATCAGAGCAACGTTTTACCATATCCGGCTTGGAAACACGAGCATCCATATATATTTCATTAGCCCAATAAAGCACTCGGACTTCTACATATAATCAACACCTCACCCCACCAGGATTTGAACCCACGATCTTATAATTGTGTCCGGGGAATGCTACCTCTGGGCCACTAGGACAATAAAAGCAGTCCTAGACTCTGCTATATTTCACACAAAGCCTGTTCAACGAGCTTTTGGCGCCATGAACCTCTAATGGGGACCACCCGTGCCGCTTAGGTGATCAGAGCAACGTTTTACCAAATGCGGCTTCGAAAGACGAGGATCCATATATATTTCATTAGCCCAATAAAGCACGTGGACTTCTTTATATAATCAACACCTCACCCCACCAGGATTCGAACCCACGATCTTATAATTGTGACTAACGCCATCTCTGGAGCCACCAGGACACTATAAGCAATCCTAGCTCTGTTATATTTCACACAAAGTCTAACGAGCTTATATGCTGTGGACCACTCAGGGACCACCCAAGGCCATAGGTGGAGAGAGCAACGCGTTTTACCAAATCTATTGGAAACTCGAGATCCATATATATTTCATAAGCCCACAGCAATGGACTTTTATATAATAAACACCTCACCCCACCAGGATTTGAACCCACGATCTTATAATTGTGACCGGGGAACGCTACCTCTGGGCCACCAGGACAATAAAAGCAGTCCTACACTCTGCTATATTTCACACAAATCCTGTTCAACGAGCTTATGGCGCCGTGAACCTCTAATGGGGACCACCAGTGCCGCTTAGGTGATCAGAGCAACGTTTTACCAAATGCGGCTTCGAAACAGGAGGATCCAAATATATTTCATTAGCCCACAAAGCACTCGGACTTCTACATAATCAACACCTCACCTCACCAGGATTCAAACCCACGATCTTATAATTGTGACCGGATATGCCACCTCACCAGGACAATAAAGCAGTCCTAGACTCTGCTATATTTCACACAACCTGTTCAACTATTATGGCGCTGCGGAACCTCTAATGGGGAATTCACCAGTGCCGCCAGGTGGTCAGAGTAACGTTTTACCAAATCCGGCTTCGAAACACGAGGATCCATACATATTTCATTAGCCCAATAAAGCACGCGGACTTCTACATACAATCAACACCTCACCCCTCCAGGATTCGAACCCACGATTCTATAATGTGACCGGGATATGCTACTCTCAGCCACCAGGACAATAAAGCAGTCCTAGACTCTACTATATTTCACACAAAGCCTGTTCAACGACCTTATGGCGCCATGAACCTCTAATGGGGACCACCCGTGTCCCTTAAGTGATCAGAGCAACGTTTTACCATATCCGGCTTGGAAACACGAGCATCCATATATATTTCATTAGCCCATTAAAGCACTCGGACTTCTACATATAATCAACACCTCACCCCACCAGGATTTGAACCCACGATCTTATAATTGTGACCGGGGAATGGTACCTCTGGGCCACCAAGACAATAAAAGCAGTCCTAGACTCTAAATATATTTCACACAAAGCCTGTTCAACGAGCTTTTTGGCGCCAGAACCCTAATGGGGACCCCTGCCACTTAGGGTGATCAGAGTAACGTTTACCAAATGCGTGCTTCTGAAACACAAGGATCCATATATATTTCTTATTAGGCCCAATAAAGCACGTGACTTTTACATTTAATCAACACCTCACCCTCACCAGGATTTGAACCCACCATCTATACCTGCACTGGGACGCCACTTCTGGGCCACCAGGACAATAAAGCAGTCCAGACTCTACATTTCACACAAAGCTGTTCAACGAGCTTATGGCGTCATGGAACTCCTTAATGAGGACCAATTCGCGTCAGCTAGGTGATCAGAGCAACAGCCAACAAATGCAGCTTCGAACACAGGATCCATATTTCATTAGCCCAATAAAGCACGCGGACTTCTTCATATAATCAACACCTCACCCCACCATAATTCGAACCCACGATCTTATAATTGTGACCGGGGAATGCTACCTCTGGGCCACCAGGACAATGAAAGCAGTCCTAGACTCTGCTATATTTCACACAAAGCCTGTTCAACGAGCTCATGGCGCCGTGAACCTCTAATGGGGACCACCCGTGCCGCTTAGGTGATCAGAGCAACGCTTAACCCAAAGTGGCTTCGAAACACGAGGATCCATATATATTTCATTAGCCCAATAAAGCACGCGGACTTCTACATATAACCAACACCTCACCCCACCAGGATTTGAACCCTCGATCTTCCAATTGTGACCGGGGAACGCTACCTCTGGGCCACCAGGACTCTAAAAGCATTCCTAAACTCTGCTATATTTCACACAAAGCCTGTTCAACGAGCTTATGGCGCCGTGAACCTCTAATGGGGACCACCCGTGCCGCTTAGGTGATCAGAGCATCATTTTACCAAATGCGGCTTCGAAACCCGAGGATCCATGTATATTTCATTAGCCCAATAAAGCACGCGGACTTCTACATTTAATCAACACCTCACCCCACCAGGATTTGAACCGACGTTCTTATAATTGTGACCGGGGAATGCTACCCCTGGGCCACCAGGACAAGAAAAGCAGTCCTAGACTCTGCTATATTTCACACAAAGCCTGTTCAACGAGCTTATGGCGCCGTAAACCTCTAATGGGGACCACGAGTGCCGCTTAGGTGATCAGACCAACATTTTATCAAATGCGGCTTCGAAACAAGAAGGATCCATATATATTTTATTATCCCAATAAAGCACGCGGACTTGTACATTTAATCAACACCTCACCCCACCAGGATTTGAACCCACGATCTTATAATTGTGACCGGGCAATGCTACCTCTGGGCCACCAGGACAATAAAAGCAGTCCTAGACTCTGCTATATTTCACACAAAGCCTGTTCAACGAGTTTATGGCGCTGTGAACCACCATAGGGGACCACCCGTGCCGCTTTAGGGTGATCAGGAGCAATGTTTTACCAAATCCGGATTCGAAACACGAGGATCCATATATATTTCATTAGCCCAATAAAGCAAGCGAACTTCTACATACAATCAACACCTCACCCCGCCAGGATTCGAACCCACGGCCCACGAGCCCATGACTGTTAACGGGGAACGCTACCTCTGGACCACCAGGATACTAAAAGCATTCCTAGACTCTGTTATATTTCACACAAAGCCTGTTCAACGAACTTATGGCGCCGTGAACCTCTAATGGGGACCACCGTGCCGCTAGGTAATCAGACCAACATTTTACCAAATGCGAAGCCAAAACAAGAAGGATCCATATATATTTATTACCCAATAAAAGTACACGCCACATTTCTACATTTAATCAACTCCTCACCCCACCAGGATTTAAACCCACGATCTTATAATTGTGACCGGGGGACGCTACCTCTGGGCCACTAGGACAATAAAAGCAGTGGTAGACTCTACTATATTTCACACAAAGCCTGTTCAACGAGCTTATGGCGCCGTGAACCTCTAATAGGGACCACCTGTGCCGCTTAGGTGATCAGAGCAACGTTTTACCAAATCCGGCTTGGAAATACGAGGATCCATATATATTTCATTAGCCCAATGAAGCACGCGGACTTCTACATATAATCAACAACTCACCCCACCAGTTTTTGAACCCACGATCTTATAAATGTGACCGGGGAACGCTACCTCTGGGCCACCAGTTCAATAAAGCAGTCCTAGACTCTGCTATATTTCACACAAAGCCTGTTCAACGAGCTTATGGCGCCGTGAACCTCTAATGAGGACCACCCGTGCCTCTTAGGTGATCAGAGCAACGTTTTACCAAATGCTGCTTCAAAACACGAGGTGCCATATATATTTCATTAGCCCAATAAAGCACGGGGACCTCTTCATATAATCAACACCTCACCCCACGAGGATTCGAACCAACGATCTTCTAATTGTGACCGGGGAACGCTACCTCTGGGCCACCAGGACAATAAAGCAGTCCTAGACTTTGCTATATTTCACACAAAGCCTGTTCAACGAGCTTATGGCGCCGTGAACCTCGATGGGGACCACCCATGCCGCTTAGGTGATCAGAGCAACGTTTTACCAAATGCGGCTTCGAAACACGAGGATCCATATATATTTCATTAGCCCAATAAAGCACGCGGACTTCTTCATATAATCAACACCTCACCACACCAGGATTCGAACCCACGATCTTCTAATTGTGACCGGGGAACGCTACCTCTGGGCCACCAGGACAATAAAAGCAGTCCTAGACTCTGCTATATTTCACACAAAGCCTGTTCAACGAGCTTATGGCGCCGTGGGACCACTATAGGGGACCACCCGTGCCGCTTAGGTGGAGAGAGCAACGTTTTACCAAATTTGGCTTGGGAACTCGAGGATCCATATATATTTCATTAACCCAATAAAGCACGCGGACTTCTACATATAATCGACACCTCACCCCACCAGGATTTGAACCCACGGTTTTATAATTGTGACCGGGGAACGGTACCTCTGGGCCACCAGGACAATAAAAGCAGTCCTACACTCTGCTATATTTCACACAAATCCTGTTCAACGAGCTTATGGCGCCGTGAACCTCTAATAGCGACCACCCGTGCTGCTTAGGTGATCAGAGCAACGTTTTACCAAATGCGGCTTCGAAAAACGAGGATCCAAATATATTTCATTAGCCCAATAAAAGCACTCGGACTTCTACATATAATCAACACCTCACCCCACCAGGATTTGAACCACCGATCGTATAATTGTGACCGGGATATGCTACCTCTGGGCCACCAGGACAATAAAAGCAGTCCTAGACTCTGCTATATTTCACACAAAGCCTGTTCAACGAGCTTTTGGCGCCGTGAACCTCTAATGGGGACCACCCGTGCCGCTTAGGTGATCAGAGCAACGTTTTACCAAATGCGGCTTCGAAACACGAGGATCCATATATATTTCATTAGCCCAATAAAGCACGTGGACTTCTTTATATAATCAACACCTCACCCCACCAGGATTCGAACCCACGATCTTATAATTGTGACTGGGGAACGCTACCTCTGAGCCACCAGGACACTATAAGCAATCCTAGACTCTGTTATATTTCACACAAAGCCTGTTCAACGAGCTTATGGCGCCGTGGGACCACTATAGGGGACCACCCGTGCCGCTTCGGTGGAGAGAGCAACGTTTTACCAAATCTGGCTTGGAAACTCGAGGATCCATATATATTTCATAAGCCCAATAAAGCACTCGGACTTCTACATATAATCAACACCTCACCCCACCAGGATTCAAACCCATGATCTTATAATTGTGACCGGGATATGCTACCTCTGGGCCACCAGGACAATAAAAGCAGTCCTAGACTCTACTATATTTCACACAAAGCCTGTTCAACGACCTTATGGCGCCATGAACCTCTAATGGGGACCACCCGTGCCCCTTAGGTGATCAGAGCAACGTTTTACCATATCCGGCTTGGAAACACGAGCATCCATATATATTTCATTAGCCCATTAAAGCACTCGGACTTCTACATATAATCAACACCTCACCCCACCAGGATTTGAACCCACGATCTTATAATTGTGACCGGGGAATGGTACCTCTGGGCCACTAAGACAATAAAAGCAGTCGTAGACTCTGCTATATTTCACACAAAGCCAGTTCAACGAGCTTTTGGCGCCGTGAACCTCTAATGGGGACCTCCCGTGCCGCTTAGGTGATCAGAGCAACGTTTTACCAAATGCGGCTTCGAAACACGAGGATCCATATATATTTCATTAGCCCAATAAAGCACGTGGACTTCTACATATAATCAACACCTCACCCCACCAGGATTTGAACCCACGATCTTAAAATTGTGACCGGGGGACGCTACCTCTGGGCCACCAGAACAATAAAAGCAGTCCTACACTCTGCTATATTTCACACAAAGCCTGTTCAACGAGATTATGGCGCAGTGAACCTCTAATAGGGACCACCTGTGCCGCGTAGGTGATCAGAGCAACGTTTTACCAAATCCGGCTTGGAAATACGAGGATCCATATATATTTCATAAGCCCAATGAAGCACGCGGACTTCTACATATATTCAACACCTCACCCCACCAGGATTTGAACCAACGATCTTATAATGTGACCGGGGAACGCTACCTCTGGGCCACCAGTTCAATATAAGCAGTCCTAGACTCTGCTATATTTCACACAAAGCCTGTTCAACGAGCTTATGGCGCCGTGAACCTCTAATGAGGACCACCCGTGCCTCTTAGGTGATCAGAGCAACGTTTTATCAAATGCGGCTTCAAAACACGAGGATCCATATATATTTCATTAGCCCAATAAAGCACGCGGACCTCTTCATATAATCAACACCTCACCCCACGAGGATTCGAACCCACGATCTTCTAATTGTGACCGGGATATGCTACCTCTGGGCCACCAGGACAATAAAAGCAGTCCTAGACTCTACTATATTTCACACAAAGCCTGTTCAACGACCTTATGGCGCCATGAACCTCTAATGGGGACCACCCATGCCCCTAAGGTGATCAGAGGAACGTTTTACCATATCCGGCTTGGAAACACGAGCATCCATATATATTTCATTAGCCCATTAAAGCACTCGGACTTCTACATATAATCAACACCTCACCCCACCAGGATTTGAACCCGCGATCTTATAATTGTGACCGGGGAATGCTACCTCTGGGCCACTAAGACAACAAAAGCAGTCCTAGACTCTGCTATATTTCACACAAGCCTGATCAACGAGCTTTTGGCGCCGTGAACCTCTAATGGGGACCACCCGTGCCGCTTAGGTGATCAGAGCAACGTTTTACCAAATGCGGCTTCGAAACACGAGGATCCATATATATTTCATTAGCCCAATAAAGCACGTGGACTTCTACATATAATCAACACCTCACCCCACCAGGATTTGAACCCACGATCTTAAAATTGTGACCGGGGGACGCTACCTCTGGGCCACCAGAACAATAAAAGCAGTCCTACACTCTGCTATATTTCACACAAAGCCTGTTCAACTAGCTTATGGCGCCGTGAACCTCTAATGGGGACCACCCGTGCCGCTTAGGTGATCAGAGCAACGTTTTACCAAATGCGGCTTCGAAACATGAGGATCCATATATATTTCATTAGCCCAATAAAGCCGCGCGGACTTCTTCATATAATCAACACCTCACCCCTACCGGGATTTGAACCCACGATCTTCCTAATTGTGGCGGAGAGCGCTACCTCTGGGCCACCAGGACAATAAAAGCAGTCTAGACTCTGCTATATTTCCACACAAAGCCTGTTCAGCGAGCTTATGGCGTGAACCTCTAATGGGGACCACCCGTGCCGCTTAGGTGATCAGAGCAACGTTTTACCAAATGCGGCTTCGAAACACGAGGAACCATATATATTTCATTAGCCCAGTAAAGCACGCGGACTTCTGCATATAATCAACACCTCACCCCACCAGGATTTGAACCCACGATCTTATAATTGTGACCGGGGAACGCTACCTCTGGGCCACCAGGACAATATAAGCAGTCCTAGACTCTGCTATATATCACACAAAGCCTGTTCAACGAGCTTATGGCGCCGTGAACCTCTAATGGGGACCACCCATGCCGCTTAGGTGATCAGAGCAACGTTTTACCAAATGCGGCTTCGAAACACGAGGATCCATATATATTTCATTAGCCCAATAAAGCACGCGGACTTCTTCATATAATCAACACCTCACTACATCAGGATTCGAACCCACGATCTTCTAATTGTGGCCGGGGAACGCTACCTCTGGGCCACCAGGTCAATAAAAGCAGTCCTAGACTCTGCTATATTTCACACAAAGCCTGTTCAACGAGCTTATGGCGCCGTGGGACCACTATAGGGGACCACCCGTGCCGCTTAGGTGATCAGAGCAACGTTTTACCAAATCCGGTTTCGAAACACGAGGATCCATATATATTTCATTAGCCCAATAAAGCACTCGGACTTCTACATATAATCAACACCTCACCCCACCAGGATTTGAACCACCGATCGTATAAATGTGACCGGGGAACGCTACCTCTGGGCCACCAGTTCAATAAAAGCAGTCCTAGACTCTGCTATATTTCACACAAAGCCTGTTCAACTAGCTTATGGCGCCGTGAACCTCTAATGGGGACCACCCGTGCCGCTTAGGTTATCAGAGCAACGTTTTACCAAATCCGGCTTCGAAACACGAGGATCCATATATATTTCATTAGCCCAATAAAGCACGCGGACTTCTACATATAATCAACACCTCACCCCAACAGGATTCAAACCCACGATCTTATAATTGTGACCGGGATATGCTACCTCTGGGCCACCAGGACAATAAAAGCAGTCCTAGACTCTACTATATTTCACACAAAGCCTGTTCAACGACCTTATGGCGCCATGAACCTCTACTGGAGACCACCCGTGCCCCTTAGGTGATCAGAGCAACGTTTTACCATATCCGGCTTGGAAACACGAGCATCCATATATATTTCATTAGCCCAATAAAGCACTCGGACTTCTACATATAATCAACACCTCACCCCACCAGGATTTGAACCCACGATCTTATAATTGTGTCCGTGGAATGCTACCTCTGGGCCACTAGGACAATAAAAGCAGTCCTAGACTCTGCTATATTTCACACAAAGCCTGTTCAACGAGCTTTTGGCGCCATGAACCTCTAATGGGGACCACCCGTGCCGCTTAGGTGATCAGAGCAACGTTTTACCAAATGCGGCTTCGAAACACGAGGATCCATATATATTTCATTAGCCCAATAAAGCACGTGGACTTCTTTATATAATCAACACCTCACCCCACCAGGATTCGAACCCACGATCTTATAATTGTGACTGGGGAACGCTACCTCTGAGCCACCAGGACACTATAAGCAATCCTAGACTCTGCTATATTTCACACAAAGCCTGTTCAACGAGCTTATGGCGCCGTGGGACCACTATAGGGGACCACCCGTGCCGCTTAGGTGGAGAGAGCAACGTTTTACCAAATTTGGCTTGGAAACTCGAGGATCCATATATATTTCATAAGCCCAATAAAGCACGCGGACTTCTACATATAATAAACACCTCACCCCACCAGGATTTGAACCCACGATCTTATAATTGTGACCGGGGAACGCTACCTCTGGGCCACCAGGACAATAAAAGCAGTCCTACACTCTGCTATATTTCACACAAATCCTGTTCAACGAGCTTATGGCGCCGTGAACCTCTAATGGGGCCACCAGTGCCGCTTAGGTGATCAGAGCAACGTTTTACCAAATGCGGCTTCGAAACAGGAGGATCCAAATATATTTCATTAGCCCAATAAAGCACTCGGACTTCTACATATAATCAACACCTCACCCCACCAGGATTCAAACCCACGATCTTATAATTGTGACCGGTATATGCTACCTCTGGGCCACCAGGACACTAAAAGCAGTCCTAGACTCTGCTATATTTCACACAAAGACTGTTCAACGAGCTTTTGGCGCCGTGAATCTCTAATGGGGACCACCCGTGCCGCTTAGGTGATCAGAGCAACGTTTTACCAAATGCAGCTTCGAAACACGCGGATCCATATATATTTCATTAGCCCAATAAAGCACGCGGACTTCTACATTTAATGAACACCTCACCCCACCAGGATTTGAACCCCCGATCTTATAATTGTGACCGGGGGACGCTACCTCTGGGCCACCAGGACAATAAAAGCAGTCCTAGACTCTGCTATATTTCACACAAAGCCTCGCGAGCTTATGGCGCCCGTGAACCTCTAATGGGGACCACCAGTGCCGCTTAGGTGTTGATCGAGCAACGTTTTGCAAATGCAGCTTCGAAACAAGGATCCATATATGTTCGTGGCCCAATAAAAGCACCTTGGGACTTCTTCATATAATCAACACCTCGCACCCCACCAGGATTCGAACCCACGATCTTATAATAATTGTGACGGGGACGCTACACTCTAGACCCACCAGGACAATAAAAGCAGTCCTAGACTCTGCTATATTTCACACAAAGCCTGTTCAGCGAGCTTATGGCGCCGTGAACCTCTAATGGGGACCACCCGTCCCGCTTAGGTGATCAGAGCAACGCTTAACCCAATGCGGCTTCAAAACACGAGAATCCATATATATTTCATTAGCCCAATAAAGCACGCGGACTTCTACATATAACCAACACCTCACCCCACCAGGATTTGAACCCACGATCTTATAATTGTGACCGGGGAACGCTACCTCTGGGCCACTAGGACAATAAAAGCAGTCCTAGACTCTGCTATATTTCACACAAAGCCTGTTCAACGAGTTTATGACGCTGTGAACCACTATAGGGGACCACCCGTGCCGCTTAGGTGATCAGAGCAACGTTTTACCAAATACGGCTTCGAAACACGAGGATCCATATATATTTCATTAACCCAATAAAGCACGCGGACTTCTACATTTAATCAACACCTCAACCCACCAGGATTTGAACCCACGATCTTATAATTGTGACCGGGGAACGCTACCTTTGGGCCAACAGGACAATAAAAGCAGTCCTAGACTCTGCTATATTTCACACAAAGCCTGTTCAACGAGCTTATGGCGCCGTGAACCTCTAATGGGGACCACCCGTGCCGCTTAGGTGATCAGAGCAACGCTTAACCAAATGCGGCTTCGAAACGGATCCATATATATTTCGTGTAGCCCAATAAAGCCGCGGACTTTTTACATATATCAACACCTCACCCCACCAGGATTTGAACCCACGATCTTATAATTGTGACCGGGGAATGCTACCTCTGGGCCCACCAGGACACTAAAAGCAGTCCTAGACTCTGCTATATTTCACACAAACACTGTTCAACGAGCTTTTGGCGCCGTGAACCTCTAATCGGGACCACCCATGCCGCTTAGATGATCAGAGCAACGTTTTACCAAATGCAGTTTCGAAACACGCGGATCCATATATATTTCATTAGCCCAATAAAGCACGCGGACTTCTACATTTAATCAACACCTCACCCCACCAGGATTTGAACCCACGATCTTATAATTGTGACCGGGGGACGCTACCTCTGGGCCGCCAGGACAATAAAAGGGGTCCTAGACTCTGCTATATTTCACACAAAGCCTGTTCAACGAGCTTATGGCGCCGTGAACCTCTAAAGGGGACCACCCGTGCCGCTTAGGTGATCAGAGCAACGTTTTACCAAATGCAGCTTCTCAACACGAGGATCCATATATATTTCATTAGCCCAATAAAGCACGCGGACTTCTTCATATAATCAACACCTCACCCCACCAGGATTCGAACCCACGATCTTCTAATTGTGACCGGGGAACACTACCTCTGGGCCACCAGGACACTAAAAGCATTCCTAGACTCTGCTATATTTCACACAAAGCCTGTTCCAGCAGGCTTTTGGCGTGAACCTCTAGCTAGGACCACCCCCGTGCCACTTAGGTGATCAGGCAACGTTTTACCGTCACGACGAAACCGAGGATCCATATATTTTTCATTAGCCCAACAATAAAAGCCGCGCCAGACTTCTACATATAATCAACACCTCACCCCGCAGGATTTGAACCCACGATCCTGGTAGGCGAGAATGCTACCTCTGGGCCACCAGGACAATAACCAGTCCTAGACTCTGCTATATTATTTCACAAGGCCTGTTCCGCAGGCTTATGGTGCCGTGAACCTCTAATGGGGACCACCCGTGCCGCTTAGGTGATCAGAGCAACGCTTAACCCAATGCGGCGTCGAAACACGAGGATCCATATATATTTCATTAGCCCAATAAAGCACCCGGACTTCTACATTTAATCAACACCTCACCCCACCAGGATTTGAACCCACGATCTTATAATTGTGACCGGGGGACGCTACCTCTGGGCCACCAGGACAATAAAAGCAGTCCTAGACTCTACTATTTTTCACACAAAGCCTGTTCAACGACCTTATGGCGCCATGAACCTCTAATGGGGATACCTGTGCGTAGGTGATCAGAATAGCAGCAACCCCTATCTTGACTTCAGCTACGAAGGATCCATATATGTTTCATTAGCCCAATAAAACGCGCCGGGCTTCTACATATAATCAACACCTCACCCACCAGGATTTGAACCCGCGATCTATAATAATTGTGACGGGGAATGCTACCTCTGGGCCGCAGGACAATAAAAAGCAGTCACAAGACTCTGTTATATTTCACACAAAGCCTGTTCAACGAGCTTATGGCACCGTGAACCTCTAATAGGGACCACCCGTGCCGCTTAGGTGATCAGAGCAACGTTTACCAAATCCGGCTTGGAAACACGAGGATCCATATATATTTCATTAGCCCAATAAAGCACGCGGACTTCTACATATAATCACCACCTCACCCCAACAGGATATGAACCCACGATCTTATAATTGTGACCGGAGAATGCTACCTCTGGGCCACCAGGACAATAAAAGCAGTCCTAGACTCTGCTATATTTCACACAAATCCTGTTTAACGAGCTAATGGTGCCGTGAACCTCTAATGGGGACCACCCGTGCCGCTTAGATGATCAGAGCAACGTTTTACCAAATGCGGCTTCGAAACACGAGGATCCATATATATTTCATTAGCCCAATAAAGCACGAGGACTTCTACATATAATCAACACCTCACCCCACCAAGATTTGAACCCACGATCTTACATTTCAGCAGCAGGCCGTGGGCATACCTCTGGTACAGGACACTAAAAAGCATTACTGAACTCTGCTATATATTTCACACAAAGCCTGTTCAACGAGCTTATGGCGCCGTGAACCTCTAATGGGGACCACCCCGTGCCGCTTAGGTGATCAGAGCAACGTTTTACCAAATGCGGCTTCGAAACCCAAGGATCCATATATTTTTCATTAGCCCTAATAAAGCACGCAGACTTCTACATATAATCAACACCTCACCCCACCAGGATTTGAACCCACGATCTTATAATTGTGACCGGGGGACGCTACCTCTGGGCCACCAGGACAATAAAAGCAGTCCTAGACTCTGCTATATTTCACACAAAGCTTGTTCAACGAGCTTATGGCGCGTGAACCTCTAATGGGGACCACCCGTCCCGCTTAGGTGATCAAACAGCAACAACCCAATCGGCTTCAAGCAAGAGATCCATATATATTTCATTAGCCCAATAAAACATAGCGGACTTCTACATATAACCCAACACCTCACCCCACCAGGATTTGAACCCACGATCTTATAATTGTGACCGGGAACTACCTCTGGGCCACTAGGACGTAAAAGCAGTCCTAGACTCTGTATATTTCACACAAGGCCTGTTCAACGAGCTTATGGCTCTGTGAACCTCTAATGGGGACCACCCATGCCACTTAGGTGTTCAGAACAACGTTTACCAAATCCAGCTTGGAAACAGGAGGATCCATATATATTTCATTAGCCCAATAAAGCACGCGGACTTCTACATATAATCAACACCTCACCCCACCAGGATTCGAGCCCACGATCTTATAATTGTTACCGGGGAACGGCACCTCTGGGCCACCAGAATGATAAGCAGTCCTAGACTCTGCTATATTTCACCTGAAAGCCTGTTCAAAGGCTCATGGCGTGAACCTCTAATAGGGGACCACCACGTGCAGCAGGTGATCAGAGCAACCCCAACCCCATCTGACTTCGAAACACGAGGATCCATATATATTTCATTAGCCCAATAAAGCACACGGACTTTTACATATAACCAACACCTCACTCCACCAGGATTTGAACCCTCGATCTTCTAATTGTGACCGGGGAACGCTACCTCTGGGCCACCAGGACACTAAAAGCATTCCTAGACTCTGCTATATTTCACACAAAGCCTGTTCAACGAGCTTATGGCGCCGTGAACCTCTAATGGGGACCACCCGTGCCGCTTAGGTGATCAGAGCATCATTTTACCAAATGCGGCTTCGATACCCGAGGATCCATGTATATTTCATTAGCCCAATAAAGCACGCGGACTTCTACATTTAATCAACACCTCACCCCACCAGGATTTGAACCGACGATCTTATAATTGTGACCGGGGAATGCTACCCCTGGGCCACCAGGACAAGAAAAGCCGTCCTAGACTCTGCTATATTTTACACAAAGCCTGTTCAACGAGCTTATGGCGCCGTGAACCTCTAATGGGGACCACGAGTGCCGCTTAGGTGATCAGACCAACATTTTACCAAATGCGGCTTCGAAACAAGAAGGATCCATATATATTTTATTATCCCAATAAAGCACGCGGACTTGTACATTTAATCAACACCTCACCCCACCAGGATTTGAACCCACGATCTTATAATTGTGACCGGGGAATGCTACCTCTGGGCCACCAGGACACTAAAAGCAGTCCTAGACTCTGCTATATTTCACACAAACACTGTTCAACGAGATTTTGGCGCCGTGAACCTCTAATGGGGACCACCCATGCCGCTTAGATGATCAGAGCAACGGTTTACCAAATGCAGCTTCGAAACACGCGGATCCATATATATTTCATTAGCCCAATAAAGCACGCGGACTTCTACATTTAATCAACACCTCACCCCACCAGGATTTGAACCCACGATCTTATAATTGTGACCGGGGGACGCTACCTCTGGGCCGCCAGGACAATAAAAGCAGTCCTAGACTCTGCTATATAATTCACACAAAGCCTGTTCAACGAGCTTATGGCGCCGTGAACCTCTAATGGGGACCACCCGTGCCGCTTAGGTGATCAGAGCAACGTTTTACCAAATGCAGCTTCTCAACGCGAGGATCTATATATATTTCATTAGCCCAATAAAGCACGCGGACTTCTTCATATAATCAACACCTCACCCCACCAGGATTCGAACCCACGATCTTCTAATTGTGACCGGGGAACACTACCTCTGGGCCACCAGGACACTAAAAGCAGTCCTAGACTCTGCTATATTTCACACAAAGGCTGTTCAACGAGCTTTTG
>NW_024728235.1:0-23882 GCF_018991925.1 Homarus americanus
GGGGCTTTGTTATATACTCGATCAGGGGACTTTGTTATACCCGATCAGGCGACTTTGTTATACTCGATCAGGGGACTTTGTTATACTCGATCAGGGATCTTTGTTTTACTCTATCAGGGAACTTTGTTATACTCGATCAGGGAGCTTTGTTATACTTGTTGAGGGGGCTTTGTTATACTCGTTCAGGTGACTTTGTTATACTCGATCAGGGGACTTTGTTATACTCGATGAGGGGGCTTTGTTACACTCGATGAGGGGACTTTGTTATACTCGATGAGGGGACTTCAATATACTCGATGAGGGGGGTTTGTTATACTCGATGAGGGGACTTTGTTATACACGATCAGGGGAATTTGTTATACTCGAGCAGGGGACTCTGTTATACAAAATCAGGGGACTTTGTTATACTCGATCAGGGGCCTTTGTTATACTCGATGAGGGGGCTTTGTTATACTCTATCAGGGGACTTTGTTATACTCGATCAGGGGAATTTGTTATACTCGATCATGGGACTTTGTTTTACTCGATCAGGTGACTTTGTTATACTCGATCAGCAGACTTTGTTATAGGTGATCAGGGCAGATTAGTGGACTTTGTTATACTCGATGAGGGACTTTAAAATACTCGATCAGGGGACATTGCTATACTCGATGAGGGGACTTTGTTATACTCGATCAGGGGAATTTGTTATATTCGATCAGGGGCCTTTGTTATACTCGATAAGGGGCCTTTGTTGTACTCGATGAGGGGACTTTGTTATACTCGATGAGGGGGCTTTGTTATACTCGATTAGGGGACTTTGTTATACACAATCAGGGGACTTTGTTATACTCGATCAGGGGCCTTTGTTATACTCGATGAGGGGGCTTTGTTATACTCTATCAGGGGACTTTGTTATACTCGATAAGGGGACTTTGTTATACTCGATGAGGGGCTTTGTTATACTTGATCAGGGGACTTTTGTTATACTGGATCAGTGGACTTTGTTATACTCTATCAGGGGACTTTGTTATACTCGATGAGGGCCTTTGTTTTACTCTATCAGGGGACTTTGTTATACTGGATCTGGGGACTTTGTTATCCTCGATCAGTTTTCTTTGTTATTCTTGATCAGGGGACTTTGTTATACTCGACCAGGGGCCTTTGTTGTACTCGATAAGGGGCAGTTGTTATACTCGATTAGGGGACTTTGTTATACTCGATCATGGGACTTTGTTATACTTGATCAGGGCCCTTTGTTATACTCGATGAGGGGACTTTGTTATACTCGATCAGGGGGCTTTGTTATACTTGATCAGGGGACTTTGCTATACTAGATGAGTGGACTTTGTTATACTCGATCAGGGGACTTTAATATACTCGATCAGGGGACTTTGCCTTACTCGATCAGGGAACTTTGTTATCCTCTATCAGGGGACTTTGTTATACTCGATCAGGCATCTTTGTTATACTCGTTCAGGGGGCTTTGTTATACTTGATCAGGGGACTTTGTTTTACTAGATGAGTGGACTTTGTTATACTCGATCAGAGGACTTTAATATACTCGATCAGGGGACTTTGCCTTACTCGATCAGGGAACTTTGTTATCCTCTATCAGGGGACTTTGTTATACTCGATCAGGCATCTTTGTTATACTCGTTCAGGGGGCTTTGTTATACTCGTTCAGGTGACTTTGTTATACTCGATAAGGGGACTTTGTTATACTCGATGAGGGGACTTTTTATACTCAATCAGGGGACTTTGCGATGCTCGATCAGGGGACTTTGCTATACTCGATCAGGGGGCTTTGTTATACTCGATAAGGGGCCTTTGTTATACTCGATGAGGGGACTTTGTTATTCTCACTTAGGGGAATTCGTTATACTTGATCAGGGGACTGTTATACTTGATCAGGGGATTTTGTTATACTCGATGAGGGGCTTTGTTATTCTTGATGAGGGGACTTTGTTATACTCGATCAGGGGCCTTTGTTGTACTCGATGAGGGGCCTTTATTGTACTCGATCAGGGGCCTTTGTTGTACTCGATCACGGGACTTTGTTATACTCGATCAGGGGCCTTTATTACACTCGATCAGGAAACTTTGTTATACTCGATAAGGGGCCTTTGTTATACTCGATCAGGGATCTTTGTTATACTCGTTCAGGGGGCTTTGTTATACTCGGTCATGTGACTTTGTTAAACTCGATGAGGGGGCTGTGTTTTACTCTATCAGGGGACTTTGCTATACTCGATCAGGGAAGTTTGTTATACTCGATAAGGGGCCTTTGTTATACTCGATGAGGTGACTTTGTTATACTCGATCAGGGGAATTTGTTATACTCGATCAGGGGACTTTGTTTTACTCGATCAGAGGACTTTGTTATAGTTGATTAGGGCAGATTAGTGGACTTTGTTATACTCAATGAGGGACTTTAAAATACTCGATCAGGGGACATTGCTATACTCGATGAGGGGACTTTGTTATACTCGATCAGGGGAATTTGTTATACTTGATCAGGGCGCTTTGTTTTACTCGATGAGGGGACTTTGTTATACTCGATCAGGGGGCTTTGTTATACTCGATCAGGGGGCTTTGTTATACTCGATGAGGGGACTTTGTTATACTCGATGAGGGGACTTTAATATACTCGATGAGGGGGCTTTGATATACTCGATGAGGGGACTTTGTTATACTCGATCAGGGGACTTTGTCTATACTCGATGAGGGGGCTTTGTTATACTCGATAAGGGGCCTTTGTTATACTCGATGAGGGGACTTTGTTATACTCGATCAGGGGAATTTGTTATACTCGATCAGGGGACTTTGTTTTACTCGATCAGGGGACTTTGTTATACTCGATCAGGGGACTTTGTTATAGTTGATCAGGGCAGATTAGTGGACTTTGTTATACTCGATGACGGACTTTAAAATACTCGATCAGGGGACATTGCTATACTCGATGAGGGGACTTTGTTATACTCGATCAGGGGAATTTGTTATACTCGATCTGGGGCCTTTGTTATACTCGATAAGGGGCCTTTGTTATACTCGATGAGGGGACTTTGTTATACTCGATGAGGGGGCTTTGTTATACTCGATCAGGGGACTTTGTTATACACAATCAGGGGACTTTGTTATACTCGATCAGGGGCCTTTGTTATACTCGATGAGGGGGCTTTGTTATACTCTATCAGGGGACATTGTTATACTCGATCAGGGGCCTTTGTTATACTCGATCGGAGGACTTTGTTATACGCAATCTGGGGAATTTGTTATACTCGATCAGGGGCCTTTGTTATATTCGATCTGGACTTTGATATACTCGATCCGGGGACTTTGTTATACTCGATCAGGGGCCTTTGTTATATTCGATGAGGAGCCTTTGTTATACTCGATCAGGCGACTTTGTTATACTCGATCAGGGGTCATTGTTGTACTCGATCAGGGGGCTTTGTTGTACTCGATCAGGGGCCATTGTTATACTCGATAAGGGGCCATTGTTATACTCGATCAGGGGACTTTGTTATACTCGATAAGGGAACTTTGGTATACTTGATGAGGGGCTTTGTTATACTTGATCAGGGGACTTTGTTATACTCGATCAGGGGACTTTGTTATGCTCGACCAAGGGTCTTTGTTACACTCGATCAGCGGACTTTGTTATACTCTATCAGGGGACTTTGTTATACTCGATCAGGGATCTTTGTTATACTCTTTCAGGGGGCTTTGTTATTCTCGATTAGGGGAATTTGTTATACTCGATCAGGGGACTTTGTTATACTCGATGAGGGGACTTTGTTATACTCGATCAGGGGACTTTGTTATACTCGATCAGGGCCCTTTGTTATACTCGATGAGGGGGCTTTGTTATACTCGATCAGGGGGCTTTGTCATACTTGATCAGGGGACTTTGTTATAATAGATTAGTGGACTTTGTTATACTCGATCAGGGGACTTTAATATACTCGATGAGGGGGCTTTGTTATACTCGATCAGGGGACTTTGTTATACCCGATCAGGCGACTTTGTTATACTCGATCAGGGAACTTTGTTATACTCGATCAGGGATCTTTGTTTTACTCTATCAGGGAACTTTGTTATACTCGATCAGGGATCTTTGTTATACTCGTTCAGGGGGCTTTGTTATACTCGTTCAGGTGACTTTGTTATACTCGATCAGGGGACTTTGTTATACTCGATGAGGGGGCTTTGTTACACTCGATGAGGGGACTTTGTTATACTCGATGAGGGGACTTCAATATACTCGATGAGGGGGGTTTGTTATACTCGATGAGGGGACTTTGTTATACACGATCAGGGGAATTTGTTATACTCGAGCAGGGGACTCTGTTATACAAAATCAGGGGACTTTGTTATACTCGATCAGGGGCCTTTGTTATACTCGATGAGGGGGCTTTGTTATACTCTATCAGGGGACTTTGTTATACTCGATCAGGGGAATTTGTTATACTCGATCATGGGACTTTGTTTTACTCGATCAGGTGACTTTGTTATACTCGATCAGCAGACTTTGTTATAGGTGATCAGGGCAGATTAGTGGACTTTGTTATACTCGATGAGGGACTTTAAAATACTCGATCAGGGGACATTGCTATACTCGATGAGGGGACTTTGTTATACTCGATCAGGGGAATTTGTTATATTCGATCAGGGGCCTTTGTTATACTCGATAAGGGGCCTTTGTTGTACTCGATGAGGGGACTTTGTTATACTCGATGAGGGGGCTTTGTTATACTCGATTAGGGGACTTTGTTATACACAATCAGGGGACTTTGTTATACTCGATCAGGGGCCTTTGTTATACTCGATGAGGGGGCTTTGTTATACTCTATCAGGGGACTTTGTTATACTCGATAAGGGGACTTTGTTATACTCGATGAGGGGCTTTGTTATACTTGATCAGGGGACTTTGTTGTACTCGATCAGGGGACTTTGTTATGCTCGACCAAGGGTCTTTGTTATACTGGATCAGTGGACTTTGTTATACTCTATCAGCGGCCTTTGTTATACTCGATGAGGGGCCTTTGTTTTACTCTATCAAGGGACTTTGTTATACTGGATCTGGGGACTTTGTTATCCTCGATCAGTTTTCTTTGTTATTCTTGATCAGGGGACTTTGTTATACTCGACCAGGGGCCTTTGTTGTACTCGATAAGGGGCAGTTGTTATACTCGATTAGGGGACTTTGTTATACTCGATCAGGGACTTTGTTATACTTGATCAGGGCCCTTTGTTATACTCGATGAGGGGACTTTGTTATACTCGATCAGGGGGCTTTGTTATACTTGATCAGGGGACTTTGTTATACTAGATGAGTGGACTTTGTTATACTCGATCAGGGGACTTTAATATATTCGATCAGGGGACTTTGCCTTACTCGATCAGGGAACTTTGTTATCCTCTATCAGAGGACTTTGTTATACTCGATCAGGCATCTTTGTTATACTCGTTCAGGGGGCTTTGTTATACTCGTTCAGGTGACTTTGTTATACTCGATAAGAGGACTTTGTTATCCTCGATGAGGGGACTTTTTATACTCGATCAGGGGACTTTGCTATAATTGATCAGGGGACTTTGCTATACTCGATCAGGGAGCTTTGTTATACACGATAAGGGGCCTTTGTTATACTCGATGAGGGGACTTTGTTATTCTCACTTAGGGGAATTTGTTATACTTGATCAGGAGACTGTTATACTTGATCAGGGGATTTTGTTATACTCGATGAGGGGCTTTGTTATTCTTGATGAGGGGACTTTGTTATACTCGATTAGGGGCCTTTGTTGTACTCGATGAGGGGCCTTTATTGTACTCGATCACGGGCCTTTGTTGTACTCGATCAGGGGCCTTTGTTGTACTCGATCACGGGACTTTGTTAAACTCGATTAGGGGCCTTTATTACACTCGATCAGGAAACTTGGTTATACTCGATAAGGGGCCTTTGTTATACTCGATCAGGGATCTTTGTTATACTCGTTCAGGGGGCTTTGTTATACTCGGTCATGTGACTTTGTTATACTTGATGAGGGGGCTGTGTTATGCTCTAACAGGGGACTTTGCTATACTCGATCAGGGAAGTTTGTTATACTCGATAAGGGGCCTTTGTTATACTCGATGAGGGGACTTTGTTATACTCGATCAGGGGAATTTGCTATACTCGATCAGGGGACTTTGTTATACTCGATAAGGTACTTTTGTTATACTCGATCAGGGGACTTTGTTATACTCGATAAGGGACTTTTGTTATACTCGATCAGGGGAATTTGTTATACTCGATCAGGGGACTTTGTTATACTCGATCAGGGGACTTTGTTATACTCGATTAGGGAACTTTGCTATACTCGATCAGGGGACTTTCTTATACGCGATCAGGGGACTTTGTTATACTCGATCAGGGGACTTTGCCATGCTTGATGAGGGGCCTTTGTTATACTCGTTCAGGGGAATTTGCTATACTCGATGAGGGGCCTTTTGTTATACTCGATCAGGGGCCTTTCTTATACTCGATCAGGGGACTTTGTTATACTCAATCTGGGGACTTTGTTATACTCGATCAGTGGCCTTTGTAATACTCGATCGGGGACTTTGTTATGCTTGATCAGGGGACTTTGTTAACTCGATTAGTGGCCTTTGTTATATTCGATGAGGAGCCTTTGTTATACTTGATGAGGGGACTTTGTTATACTCGATCAGGGGTCTTTGTTGTACTCGATCAGGGGGCTTTGTTGTACTCGATCAGGGGCCTTTGTTATACTCGATAAGGGGCCATTGTTATACTCCATCAGGGACTTTGTTATACTCGATAAGGGGACTTTGTTATACTCGATGAGGGGCTTTGTTATACCTGAACAGGGGACTTTGTTATACTCGATCAGGGGACTTTCTTATGCTCGATCAAGGGGCTTTGTTATACTCGATCAGTGGACTTTGTTATACTCGATCAGGGGACTTTGTTATACTCGACCAGGGGCCTTTGTTGTACTCGATGAGGGGCCTTTGTTGTACTCGATCAGGGGCCTTTGTTATACTCGATAAGGGGCCTTTCTTAAACTCGATTAGGGGACTTTGTTATACTCGATTAGGGGACTTTGTTGTACTTGATCAGGGCCCTTTGTTATACTCGATCAGGGGGCTTTGTTATACTTGATCAGGGGAGTTTTCTATTCTAGATCAGTGGAATTTGCCTTACTCGATCAGGGAACTTTGTTATACTCTATCAGGGGACTTTGTTATACTCGATCAGGGAACTTTGTTATACTCGTTCAGGGGGCTTTGTCATACTCGTTCAGGTGACTTTGTTATACTCGATCAGGGGACTTTGTTATACTCGATCAGGAGACTTTCTTATACTCGATGAGGGGACTTTTTGTACTCGATCAGTGGAATTTGTTATACTCAGTTAGGGGACTTTAGTATACTCGATCAGGGGACTTTGCTATACTCGATCATGGGGCTTTGTTATACTCGATAAGGGGCCTTTGTTATACTCGATGAGGGGACTTTGTTATTCTCGATTTGGGGAATTTGTTATACTTGATCAGGGGACTTTGTTATACTCGATCAGGGGATTTTGTTATACTCGATGAGGGGCTTTGTTATTCATGATGAGGGGACTTTGTTATACTCGATCAGGGGCCTTTGTTGTACTCGATGAGGGGCCTTTGTTGTACTCGATCAGGGGCCTTTGTTGATACTCGATCACGGGACTTTGTTATACTCGATGAGGGGCCTTTATTACACTCTATCAGGGAACTTTGTTATACTTGATAAGGGGATAAGGGGCCTTTGTTATACTCGATCAGGGATCTTTGTTATACTCGGTCAGGTGACTTTGTTATACTCGATGAGGGGGGCTTTGTTATACTCTATTAGGGGACTTTACTATACTCGATCAGGGAAGTTTGTTATACTCTATCAGGGGACTTTGTTATACTCGATCAGGGATCTTTGTTATACTCGTTCTGGGGGCTTTGTTATACTCGGTCAGGTGACCTTTGTTATACTCGATGAGGGGGCTTTGTTATACTCTATCAGGGGACTTTATTATACTCGATCAGGGATCTTTGTTATACTCGTTCAGGGGACTTTGTTATACTCGATCAGGGGACTTTGTTATACTCGATGAGGGGGCTTTAATATACTTGATCAGGGGAATTTGTTATACTCGATCAGGGGGCTTTGTTATACTCGATCAGGGGACTTTGTTATACTTGATCAGGGGCTTTTGTTATACTCGATGAGGCAGCTTTGTTATACTCAATGAGGGGACTTTGTTATACTTGATCAGGGGTCTTTGTTATACTGGATCAGTGGAATTTTTTATACTTGATAAGGGGACTTTAATATACTCGATCAGAGGACTTTGTTATACTAGATCAGGTGACATTGTTATACTCGATCAGGGGACTTTGTTATACTCGATTAGGGGGCTTTGTTATACTTGATCAGGGGACTTTTTTATTCTAGATCAGTGGACTTTGCCTTACTCGATGAGGGAACTTTGTTATACTCTATCAGGAGACTTTGTTATACTCGATCAGGGAACTTTGTTGTACTTGATGAGGGGCCTTTGTTATACCCGATAAGGGGACTTTGTTATACTCGATGAGGGGACTTTTTATACTCGATCAGGGGACTTTGCTATACTCGATCAGGGGACTTTGGTATACTCAATCAGGGGGCTTTGTTATACTCGATAAGGGGCCTTTGTTATACTCGATGAGGGGACTTTGTTATTCTCACTTAGGGGAATTTGTTATACTTGATCAGGGGACTGTTATACTCGATCAGGGGACTTTGTTATACTCGATCAGGGGCCGTTGTTGTACTCGATGAGGGGCCTTTGTTCTACTCGATCAGGGGCCTTTGTTGTACTCGATCACGGGACTTTGTTATACTCGATCAGGGGCCTTTATTACACTCGATCAGGAAACTTTGTTATACTCGATAAGGGGCCTTTGTTATACTCGATCAGGGATCTTTGTTATACTCGTTCAGGGGGCTTTGTTGTGCTCGGTCATGTGACTTTGTTATATTCGATGAGGGGGCTGTGTTATGCTCTAACAGGGGACTTTGCTATACTCGATCAGGGAAGTTTATTATACTCGATAAGGGGCCTTTGTTATACTCGATGAGGGGACTTTGTTATACTCGATCAGGGGAATTTGTTATACTCGATCAGGGGACTTTGTTATACTCGATAAGGTACTTTTGTTGTACTCGATCAGGGGACTTTGTTATACTCGATAAGGGACTTTTGTTATACTCGATCAGGGGAATTTGTTATACACGATCAGGGGACTTTGTTATACTCGATCAGGGGACTTTGTTGTACTCGATTAGGGAACTGTGTAATACTCGATCAGGGGACTTTGTTATACTCGATCAGGGGACTTTGTTATACTCGATCAGGGGCTTTTTATACTCGATAAGGGACTTTTGTATACTCGATCAAGGGAATTTGTTATACTCGATCAGGGAACTTTGTTATACTCTATCAGGGGACTTTGTTATACTCGATCAGGGAACTTTGTTATACTCGATCAGGGGACTTTGCTATAATCGATGAGGGGCCTTTGTTATACTCGATCAGGGGCCTTTGTTATTCTCGATCAGGGGACTTTGTTATACTCAATCTGGGGACTTTGTTATACTCGATCAGTTGCCTTTGTTATGCTTGATCGGGGACTTTGTTATACTCGATCAGGGGACTTTGTTAACTCGATCAGGGGCCTTTGTTATATTCGATGAGGAGCCTTTGTTATACTCGATCAAGGGACTTTGTTATAGTCGATTAGGGGTCTTTGTTGTACTCGATCAGGGGGCTTTGTTTTACTCGATCAGGGGCCTTTGTTATACCTGATAAGGGGCCATTGTTATACTCGATCAGGGGAGTTTGTTATACTCGATAAGGGGACTTTGTTATACTCGATGAGGGGCTTTGTTATACCTGAACAGGGGACGTTGTTATACTCGATCAGGGGACTTTGTTATGCTCGATCAAGGGGCTTTGTTATACTCGATCAGTGGACTTTGTTATACTCGATCAGGGGACTTTGTTATACTCGACCAGGGGCCTTTGTTGTACTCGATGAGGGGCCTCTGTTGTACTCGATCAGGGGCCTTTGTTATACTCGATAAGGGGCCTTTCTTATACTCGATTAGGGTACTTTGTTATACTCGATTAGGGGACTTTGTTGTACTTGATCAGGGCCCTTTGTTATACTCGATCAGGGGGCTTTGTTATACTCGATTAGGGGGCTTTGTTATACTTGATCAGGGGAGTTTTCTATTCTAGATCAGTGGAATTTGCCTTACTCGATCAGGGAACTTTGTTATACTCTATCAGGGGACTTTGTTATACTCGATCAGGGAACTTTGTTATACTCGTTCAGGGGGCTTTGTTATACTCGTTCAGATGACTTTGTTATACTCGATCAGGGGACTTTGTTATACTCGATCAGGAGACTTTCTTATACTCGATGAGGGGTCTTTTTATACTCGATCAGTGGAATTTTTTATACTCAATTAGGGCACTTTAGTATACTCGATCAGGGGACTTTGCTATACTCGATCATGGGGCTTTGTTATACTCGATAAGGGGCCTTTGTTATACTCGATGAGGGGACCTTGTTATTCTCGATTTGGGGAATTTGTTATACTTGATCAGGGGACTTTGTTATACTCGATAAGGGGATTTGGTTATACTCGATGAGGGGCTTTGTTATTCTTGATGAGGGGACTTTGTTATACTCGATCAGGGGCCTTTGTTGTACTCGATGAGGGGCCTTTGTTGTACTCGATCAGGGGCCTTTGTTGTACTCGATCACGGGACTTTTTTATACTCGATCAGGGGCCTTTATTGCACTCGATCAGGGAACTTTGTTATACTTGATAAGGGGATAAGGGGCTTTTGTTATACTCGATCAGGGATCTTTGTTATACTTATTCAGGGGGCTTTGTTATACTCGGTCAGGTGACTTTGTTATACTCGATAAGGGGGGCTTTGTTATACTCTATTAGGGGACTTTGCTTTACTCTGTCAGGGAAGTTTGTTATACTCTATCAGGGGACTTTGTTATACTCGATCAGGGATCTTTGTTATACTCGTTCTGGGGGCTTTGTTATACTCGGTCAGCTGACTTTGTTATACTCGATGACGGGGCGTTGTTATACTCTATCAGGGGACTTTGTTATATTCGATCAGGGATCTTTGTTATACTCGTTCAGGAGACTTTCTTACACTCGATCAGCGGAGTTTGTTATTTTCGATTAGGGGGCTTTGTTATACTCGATTAGGGGACTTTGTTATACTCGATCAGGGGACTTTGTTATACCTGATCAGTGGACTTTGTTTTATTCGATCAGGGGACTTTGTTATACTCGATCAGGGGACTTGTTATACTCGATCAGGGGACTTTGTTATACTCGATCAGGGGACTTTGTTATACTCGATGAGGGGGCTTTATTATACTTGATCAGGCGACTTTCTTATACTCGATCACGGGCCTTTGTTGTACTCGATGAGGGGCCTTTGTTATACTCGATAAGGGGAATTTGTTATACTCTTTCAGGGGACTTTGTTATACTCGATCAGGGGACTTTGTTATACTCGATTAGGGGACTTTGTTATAGTTGATGAGGGCAGATCAGTGGACTTGGATATACTCGATCAGGGGACTTTAATATACTCGATGGGAACTTTGCTATACTCGATGGGGGCTATATTATACTCGATCAGGGACTTTGTTATACAATCAGGGACTTTGTTTTTACTCGATTAGGAACGCTGTTATATCGATCTGGACATTACCTTACTCGATCAAGGGACTTTGTTATACTCGATCTGGAGCTGTTATATTCGATGAGGAACGCTGTTATACTCGATCAGGCGGCTTTATTGTATACTCGATCGGGGGTGTTGTACTCAATCAGAGGCTTTGTTGTACTCGATCAGGGCCGTTATTTATATCGTAAGGCCATTATTGCTCTCGATCAGGGACTTTGTTATACTCGATAAAGACTTTGTTATACTCGATGAGGGGCTTTTGTTATACTTGATCAGGGGGACTTTGTTATATACTCGATCGGGACTTTATTATGTCTCGACCAAGGGTCTTTGTTATACTGGATCGATGGACTTTGTTATACTCGATGAGGGGCCTTTGTTTTACTCTATCAGGGGACTTTGTTATACTGGATCTAGGGACTTTGTTATACTCGATCAGTTTTCTTTGTTATTCTTGATGAGTGGACTTTGTTATACTCGACCAAGGGCCTTTGTTGTACTCGATCAGAGGCCTTTGTTATACTCGATAAGGGGCAGTTGTTATACTCGATTAGTGGACTTTGTTATACTCGATCAGGGGACTTTGTTATACCTGATCAGGGCTCTTTGTTATACTCGATGAGGGGACTTTGTTATACTCGATCAGGGGGCTTTGTTATACTTGATCAGGGGACTTTGTTATACTAGATGAGTGGACTTTGTTATACTCGATCAGGGGACTTTAATAAACTCGATCAGGGGACTTTGCCTTACTCGATCAGGGAGCTTTGTTATCCTCTATCAGGGGACTTTGTTATACTCGATCAGGATCTCTTTGTTATACTCGTTCAGGGGTCTTTGTTATACTCGTTCAGGGGACTTTGTTATACTCGATCAGGGGACTTTGTTATACTCGATGAGGGGCCTTTGTTTTACTCTATCAGATGACTTTGTTATACTGGATCTGGGGACTTTGTTATACATAATGAGGGGCCTTTGTTATACTCGATCAGGGGCCTCTGTTATACTCGATGAGGGGACTTTGTTATACTCGATCAGGGCCCTTTGTTATACTCGATCAAGGGACTTTGTTATACTCGATCAGGGGATATTGTTATACTCGATCAGGGGACTTTGTTATACTCGCTCAGGGGACTTTGTTATACTCGATCAGGGGACTTTGTTATACTTGATGAGGGGACTTTGTTATACTCGATCAGGGAACGTTATTATACACGATCAGGGGACTTTGTTATACTCGATGAGGGGCCTTTGTTATACTTGATCAGGGGACTTTGT
Source organism: Homarus americanus (assembly GCF_018991925.1). Taxonomy (NCBI): domain Eukaryota; kingdom Metazoa; phylum Arthropoda; class Malacostraca; order Decapoda; family Nephropidae; genus Homarus; species Homarus americanus. Next base: position 13,068 of record NW_024728235.1, read on the forward strand.
TATACTCGATTAGGGGACTTTGTTATACCTGATCAGGGCCTTTGTTATACTCGATGAGTGAGCCTTTGTTATACTTCCGATCAGGGACTTTATAATTTTTGATCAGGGGACTTTGTTATACCAAGTTCAGGGACTTTGCTATACCTGGATCACTGGACTCGTTATACTTGGATCAGGACTCGTATACCTCGATCAGGGGAATTTGTTATTTCGATGAGAGGGCTTTGTTACACCCGGATAAGGGTATTCTTGTTATACTCTGATCAAGGGATCCTTGTTATACCTTGATCAGGACATTGTTATAATTTCGATCAGGGGACTTTGTTATACTCGACTGGCGGGACTTCAGTACCTGGATCAGGGGACTTTGTTATACTCGATCAGGGCCTTTGTTATACCCGATGAGAGGAGCCTTTGTTATACTCGGATCAGGGACTCGGTTATACTCGGTCAGGTGACTTTGTTATACTCGATGAGGGGCTTTGTTATACTCGATCAGGGGCCTTTGTTATACTCGATACGGGGCCATTGTTATACTCGATCAGGGGACTTTGTTATACTCGATAAGGGGACTTTGTTATGCTCGATGAGGGGCTTTGTTATATTTTATTAGGGGACTTTGTTATACTCTATGAGGGCACTTTGTTATACTCGATCAGGGATCTTTGTTATACACGTTCAGGGGGCTTTGTTATACTCGGTCAGGTGACTTTGTTATACTCGATGAGGGGCTTTGTAATACTCTATCAGGGGACTTTGTTATACTCGATCAGGGATCTTTGTTATACTCGTTTAGGGGGCTTTGTTATACTCAATCAGAGGAGTTTCTTACAATCGATCAGGGGACTTTCTTACACTCGATCAGGGGAATTTGTTATTTTCGATGAGGGGGCTTTGTTACACTCGATTAGGGGACTTTGTTATACTCGATCAGGGAACTTTGTTATACCCGATCAGTGGACTTTGTTTTACTCGATAAGGGGACTTTGTTATACTCGATCAGGGGACTTTGTTATACTCGATCAGGGTACGTTTTTATACTCGATCAGGGGACTTTGTTATACTCGATGAGGGGCCTTTGTTATACTCGATCAGGGGACTTTGTTATACTCGATCAGGGGACTTTGTTGTACTCGATCAGGGGGCTTTGTTGTACTCGATGAGGGGCCTTGTTATAGTCGATACGGGGCCATTGTTATTCTCGATCAGGGGACTTTGTTATACTCGATAAGGGGACTTACAGGCACCCGATGAGGGGCTTTGTTATACTTTATTAGGGGACTTTGTTATACTCTATGAGGGCACTTTGTTATACTCGATCAGGGATCTTTGTTATACTCGTTCAGGGGGCATTGTTATACTCGGTCAGGTGACTTTGTTATACTCGATGAGGGGCTTTGTAATACTCTATCAGGGGACTTTGTTATACTCGATCAGGAATCTGTGTTATACTCGATCAGAGGAGTTTCTTACACTCGATCAGGGGACTTTCTTACACTCGATCAGGGGAATTTGTTATTTTCGATGAGGGGGCTTTGTTACACTCGATTAGGGGACTTTGTTATACTCGATCAGGGAACTTTGTTATACCCGATCAGTGGACTTTGTTTTACTCGATAAGGGGACTTTGTTATACTCGATCAGGGGACTTTGTTATACACGATCAGGTGACTTTGTTATACTCGATTAGGGGACTTTGTTATACTCGATTAAGAGGCTTTGTTATGCTTGATCTGTGGGACTTCGGTTATACTCCGATCAGCCTTTGTTGGTACTCGATGAGGGCCTTTTTATACTCGATCAGGACTTTTGTTATAGTTGGGATCAGGGCAGACCAGTGACTTTGTTATACTCGATCAGGGACCTTTAATATACCTGATCAGGGACTCTTTGCTATACTCGATGAGGGGCCTTTGTTATACTCGATCTGGTGCCTTGTTTGTCGATCAGGGACTTTGGTTATAACGATTAGGGTCTTTGTTGCACCCGATTAGGGCTTGCTTATAATTTCGATCAGGGACTTTTGTTATACCCCGCGATCAGGCTGGTATGTTAACCTCGATCAACGGCCGCTGTCATTCCGGATAAGGCACCTGTTAAACCTGGGTTCATGGACTTTTGTTATACCTGATCAGGGACATTGCTATACTCGATCAGGGACTTTTGTTATACCTGATCAGGGACTTTGCTTATACCTGATCAGGACTCGGTTATACCTCGATCAGGGACTTTTGTTATACTCGATCAGGGTACGTTATTATACTCGATCAGGGGACTTTGTTATACTCGATGAGGGGCCTTTGTTATACTTCATCAGGGGACTTTGTTATACTCGATCAGGGGACTTTGTTATACTCGATGAGGAGCCTTTGTTATACTCGATCAGGGAACTTTGTTATACTCGATCAGGGGACTTTGTTATACTTCGTCAGGGGACTTTGTTATACTCGATCAGGGGACTTTGTTATACTCGATCAGGGGACTTTGTTATACTCGATCAGGCGACTTTGTTATACTCGATCAGTGGCCTTTGTTATACTCGATGAAGAGCCTTTGTTATACTCGATCAGGGGACTTTGTTATACTCGATCAGGGGACTATGTTTTACTCGATCTGGGGGCTTTGTTGTACTCGATGAGGGGCCTTGTTATACTCGATAAGTGGCCATTGTTATACTCGATCAGGGGACTTTCTTATACTCGATGAGGGGACTTTTTATACTCGATGAGTGGACTTTAATATACTCGATCAGGGGACTTTGCTATACTCGATGAACGGACTTTGTTATACTCAATCAGGGGACTCTGTTATACTCGATAAGGGGCCTTTGTTATAATCGAACAGGGGCCTTTGTTATACTCGAACAGGGGCCTTTGTTATCCTCTATGAGGGGGCTTTGTTATACTCGATGAGGGGGCTTTGTTAAAATCGATCAGGGGTCTTTGTTATACTCGATCAGAGGGCTTTGTTATACTCGATCAGGGGGCTTTGTTATACTCGATTAGGGGCTTTTGTTATACTCGATCAGGGGCCTTTGTCATTCTCGATAAGGGTACCTTGTTATACTCGATCAAGGGACTTTGTTATACTTGATCAGGGGACTTTGTTATACTCGATGAGGGGCCTTTGTTTTACTCTATCAGATGACTTTGTTATCCGCGATCAGGGGACTTTGTTGTACTCGATGAGGGGGCTTTGTTATACTTGATCAGGGGACTTTGTTATTCTCGATCAGGGGACTTTGTTATGCTCGATCGTGGGGCTTTGTTATACTCGATCAGGGGACTTTGTTATACTCGATGAGAGCCTCTGTTTTACTCTATCAGATGACTTTATTATACTGGATCTGGGGACTTTGTTATACATGATGAGGGGCCTTTGTTATACTCGATCAGGGGACTTTGTTTTACTCGAACAGGGCACTTTGTTTTACTCGATCAGGGGACTTTGTTTTACTCAATCAGGGGACTTTGTTATACTCGATCAGGGGGCTTTGTTATACTCGATCAGGGGATTTTGTTATACTCGATCAGGGGACTTTGTTTTACACGATCAGGTGACTTTGTTATACTCGACCAGGGGCCTTTGTTATACAGGATCAGGGGCCTTTGTCATACTCGATAAGGGGACTTTGTTATACTCGATCAGGGGACTTTGTTATACTCGTTCAGGGGACTTTGTTATACTCGATCACTGGACTTTGTTATACTTGATCAGGGGACGTTATTATACTCGATCAGGGGAGTTTGTTATACTCGATGAGGGGCTTTGTTATACTCGATCAGAGGGCTTTGTTATACTCGATCAGGGGACTTTGTTATACTCGATCAGGGGCGTTTGTTATACTTGATGAGGGGCCTTTGGTATACTCGATAAGGGAGCTTTGTTATACTCGATGAGGGGGCTTTGTTATACTTGATCAGGGGACTTTGTTATACTCGATCAGGGGCCTTTGTTATACTCGATCAGGGAGCTTTGTTATACTCGATCAGGGGGCTTTGTTATACTTGATCAGGGGACTTTGTTATACTCGATCAGGGATCTTTGTTATACTCGTTCAGGGGTCTTTGTTATACTCGTTCAGGGGACTTTGTTATACTCGATCAGGGGACTTTGTTATACTCGATCAGGAGACTTTCTTATACTCGATAAGGGGACTTTGTTATACTCGATGAGGGGGCTTTCTTATACTTGATTAGGGGACTTTGTTATACTCGATCAGGGGACTTTGTTATACTCGATGTGGGGCCTTTGTTTTCCTCTATCAGATGACTTTGTTATACTTGATCTGGGGACTTTGTTATATCTGATGAGGGGTCTTTGTTATACTCGATCAGGGGACTTTGTTTTACTCGATCAGGGGACTTTGTTTTACTCGATCAGGGGACTTTGTTTTACTCAATTAGGGGACTTTGTTATACTCGATCAGGGGGCTTTGTTATACTCGATGAGGGGCTTTGTTATACTCGATTAGGGGACTTTGTTATATTCGATCAGAGGACTTTGTTATACTCGATCAGGGGCCTTTGTTATACTCGATGAGGAGCCTTTGTTATACTCGATCAGGGGACTTTGTTATACTCGATCAGGGGACTTTGTTGTACTCGATCAGGGGGCTTTAGTACTCGATGAGGGGTCTTGTTATACTCGATAAGGGGCCATTGTTATACTCGATCAGGGGACTTTGTTATACTCGATAAGGGGACTTTCTTATACTCGATGAGGGGCTTTGTTATACTTTATCAGGGGACTTTGTTATACTCTATGAGGGCACTTTGTTATACTCGATCAGGGATCTTTGTTATACTCGTTCAGAGGGCTTTGTTATACTCGGTCAGGTGACTTTGTTATACTCGATGAGGGGCTTTGTAATACTCTATCAGGTGACTTTGTTATACTCGATCAGGGATCTTTGTTATACTCGTTTAGGGGGCTTTGTTATACTCGATCAGAGAAGTTTCTTACACTCGATCAGGGTAATTTGTTATTTTCGATGAGGGGGCTTTGTTACACTCGATTAGGGGACTTTGTTATACTCGATCAGGGAACTTTGTTATACCCGATCAGTGGACTTTGTTTTACTCGATCAGGGGACTTTGTTATACTCGATCAGGCGACTTTGTTATACATGATCAGGGGACTTTGTTATACTCGATTAGGGGACTTTGTTATACTCGATTAAGAGGCTTTGTTATGCTTGATCAGGGGAATTTGTTATACTCGATCAAGGGCCTTTGTTGTACTCGATGAGGGGCATTTGTTATACTAGATCAGGGGACTTTGTTATAGTTGATCAGGGCAGATCAGTGGACTTTGTTATACTCGATCAGGGGACGTTATTATACTCGATCAGGGGACTTTGTTATACTCGATGAGGGGCCTTTGTTATATTTGATCAGGGGACTTTGTTATACTCGATTAGGGGACTTTGTTATACTCGATCAGGGGCCTTTGTTATACTCGATGAGGAGCTTTTGTTATCCTCGATCAGGGGACTTTGTTATACTCGATCAGGGGACTTTGTTATACTCGTTCAGGGGACTTTGTTATACTCGATCACTGGACTTTGTTATACTTGATCAAGGGACGTTATTATACTCGATCAGGGGATTTTGTTATACTCGATGAGGGGCTTTGTTATACTCGATCAGAGGGCTTTGTTATACTCGATCAGGGGACTTTGTTATACTCGATCAAGGGCGTTTGTTATACTTGATGAGGGGCCTTTGTTATACTCGATCAGGGAGCTTTGTTATACTCGATGCGGGGGCTTTGTTATACTTGATCAGGGGACTTTGTTATACTCGATCAGGGGCCTTTGTTATACTCGATCAGGGAGCTTTGTTATACTCGATCATGGGGCTTTGTTATACTTGATCAGGGGACTTTGTTATACTCGATCAGGGATCTTTGTTATACTCGTTCAGGGGTCTTTGTTATACTCGTTCAGGGGACTTTGTTATACTCGATCAGGGGACTTTGTTATACTCGATCAGGAGACTTTCTTATACTCGATAAGGGGACTTTGTTATACTCGATGAGGGGGCTTTCTTATACTTGATTAGGGGACTTTGTTATACTCGATTAGGGTTCTTTGTTATACTCGATGTGGGGCCTTTGTTTTCCTCTATCAGATGACTTTGTTATACTTGATCTGGGGACTTTGTTATATCTGATGAGGGGTCTTTGTTATACTCGATCAGGGGACTTTGTTTTACTCGATCATGGGACTTTGTTTTACTCGATCAGGGGATTTTGTTTTACTCAATTAGGGGACTTTGTTATACTCGATCAGGGGGCTTTGTTATACTCGATGAGGGGCTTTGTCATACTTGATTAGGGGACTTTGTTATACTCGATCAGAGGACTTTGTTATACTCGATCAGGGGCCTTTGTTATACTCGATGAGGAGCCTTTGTTATACTCGATCATGGGACTTTGTTATTCTCGATCAGGGGACTTTGTTGTACTCGATCAGGGGGCTTTAGTACTCGATGAGGGGCCTTGTTATACTCGATAAGGGGACTTTGTTATACTCGATGAGGGGCTTTGTTATACTTTATCAGGGGACTTTGTTATACTCTATGAGGGCACTTTGTTATACTCGATCAGGGATCTTTGTTATACTCGATCAGGGGGCTTTGTTATACTCGGTCAGGTGACTTTGTTATACTCGATGAGGGGCTTTGTAATACTCTATCAGGTACCTTTGTTATACTCGATCAGGGATCTTTGTTATACTCGTTTAGGTGGGCTTTGTTATACTCGATCAGAGGAGTTTCTTACACTCGATCAGGGGACTTTCTTACACTCGATCAGGGGAATTTGTTATTTTCGATGAGGGGGCTTTGTTACACTCGATTAGGGGACTTTGTTATACTCGATCAGGGAACTTTGTTATACCCGATCAGTGGACTTTGTTTTACTCGATTAGGGGACTTTGTTATACTCGATCAGGCGACTTTGTTATACACGATCAGGGGACTTTGTTATACTCGATTAGGGGACTTTGTTATACTCGATTAAGAGGCTTTGTTATGCTTGATCAGGGGACTTTGTTATACTCGATCAGGGGCCATTGTTGTACTCGATGAGGGGCCTTTATTATACTCGATCAGGGGACTTTGTTATAGTTGATCAGGGCAGATCAGTGGACTTTGTTATACTCGATCACGGGACTTTAATATACTCGATCAGGGGACTTTGCTATACTCGATGAGGGGCCTTTGTTATACTCAATCTGGGGCCTGTGTTTGTCAATCACGGGACTTTGTTATACTCGACCAGGGGCCGTTGTTATACTCGATCAGGGGACTTTTTTATACACAATATGGGGACTTTGTTATACTCGATCAGGGGCCTTTGTTATACTCGATCAGAGAACTTTGTTATACCCGATCAGTGGACTTTGTTTTACTCGATCAGGGGACTTTGGTATACTCGATCAGGCGACTTTGTTATACTCGATCAGGGGACTTTGTTATACACGATCAGGGGACTTTGTTTTACTCGATCAGGGACTTTGTTGTACTCGATGAGGGGGCTTTGTTGTACTCGATCAGGGGCCTTTGTTATACTCGATAAGGGGCCATTGTTATACTCGATCAGGGAAATTTGTTATACTCGATAAGGGGACTTTGTTATACTCGATGAGGGCTTTGTTATACTTGAATAAGGGGACTTTGTTATACTCGATCAGGGGGACTTTGTTATACTCGATGGGGGGCCTTTGTTTACTCTATCAGATGACTTTGTTATCCTCGATCAGGGGACTTTGTTGTACTCGATGAGGGGGCTTTGTTATACTTGATCAGGGGACTTTGTTATTCTCGATCAGGGGATTTTGTTATGCTCGATCAAGGGGCTTTGTTATACTCGATCAGGGGACTTTGTTATACTCGATGAGGGGCCTTTGTTTTACTCTATCAGATGACTTTGTTATACTGGATCTGGGGACTTTGTTATACATGATGAGGGGCCTTTGTTTTACTCTATCAGATGACTTTGTTATACTGGATCAGGGGACTTTGTTTTACTCGATCAGGGCACTTTGTTATACTCGACCAGGGGCCTTTGTTATACAGGATCAGGGGCCTTTGTCATACTCGATAAGGGGACTTTGTTATACTTGATGAGGGGCCTTTGTTATACTCGAAGAGGGGACTTTGCTATACTCGATTAGGGGACATTGTTATACTCGATGAGGGGACTTTGTTATAGTCGATCAGGGGACTTTGTTATACTCGATCAGGGGTCTTTGTTATACTCGATCAGAGGGCTTTGTTATACTCGATCAGGGGGCTTTGTTATACTCGATCAGGGGTGTTTGTTATACTTGATGAGGGGCCTTTGTTATACTCGATCAGGGAGCTTTGTTATACTCGATGAGGGGGCTTTGTTATACTTGATCAGGGGACTTTGTTATACTCGATCAGGGGCCTTTGTTGTACTCGATCAGGGAGCTTTGTTATACTCGATCGAGGGGCTTTGTTATACTTTATCAGGGGACTTTGTTATACTCGATCAGGGATCTTTGTTATACTCGTTCAGGGGTCTTTGTTATACTCGTTCAGTGGACTTTGTTATACTCGATCAGGGGACTTTGTTATACTCGATCAGGAGACTTTCTTATACTCGATGAGGGGACATTTTATACTCGATGAGTGGACTTTAATATACTCGATCGGGGGACTTTGCTATACTCGATGAGGGGCCTCTGTTATACTCGATGAGGGGACTTTGTTATACTCGATCAGGGCTCTTTGTTATACTCGATCAGGGGACTTTGTTATACTCAATCAGGGGACTTTGTTATACTGATAAGGGGACTTTGTTATACTTATTATACTCGATCAGGGGACTTTGTTATACTCGATCAGGGGACTTTGTTACACTCGATCAGGGATATTTGTTTTGCTCGATAAGGGGCGTTTGTTATACTCGATAATGGGACTTTGTTATGCTCGACCAGGGGCCTTTGTTATACTCGATCAGGGGCCTTTGTTATACTCGAACAGGGGCCTTTGTTATCCTCTATGAGGGGACTTTGTTATACTCGATGAAAGGGCTTTGTTAAAATCGATCAGGGGTCTTTGTTATACTCGATGAGGGGCCTTTGTTTTACTCTATCAGATGACTTTGTTATCCTCGATCAGGGGACTTTGTTGTACTCGATGAGGGGGCTTTGTCATTGTCGATAAGGGTTACCTTGTTACACTCGATCAAGGGACTTTATTTATATGATCAGGGGACATTATTTATACTCGATCAGGGGACTTTGTTATACTCGATCAGGGGACTTTGTTATACTCGATCAGGGAGTTTGTTATACTCGATCAAGGGACTTTGTTATACTCGATCAGGAACGTTATTACTTATACTTACTCGATCAGGGACTTTGTTATACTCGATGAGAGACGCTGTTATACTTGATCAGGGGACTTTATTTATACTCGATTAGGACTTTGTTGCTCAATTAGGGGCGCTGTTATACTCGATGAGGCTTTTGTTATACTCGATCAGGGGACTTTGTTATACTCGATCAGGGGACTTTGTTATACTCGTTCAGGGGACTTTGTTATACTGGATCACTGGACTTTGTTATACTTGATCAGGGGAAGTTATTATACTCGATCAGGGGACTTTGTTATACACGATGAGGGGCTTTGTTATACTCGATCAGAGGGCTTTGTTATACTCGATCAGGGGACTTTGTTATACTCGATCAAGGGCGTTTGTTATACTTGATGAGGGGCCTTTGTTATACTCGATCAGGGAGCTTTGTTATACTCGATGAGGGGGCTTTGTTATACTTGATCAGGGGACTTTGTTATACTCGATCAGGGGCCTTTGTTATACTCGATCAGGGAGCTTTGTTATACTCGATCAGGGGGCTTTGTTATACTTGATCAGGGGACTTTGTTATACTCGATCAGGGATCTTTGTTATACTCGTTCAGGGGTCTTTGTTATACTCGTTCAGGGGACTTTGTTATACTCGATCAGGGGACTTTGTTATACTCGATCAGGAGACTTTCTTATACTCGATAAGGGGATTTTGTTATAGTCGATGAGGAGGCTTTCTTATACTTGATTAGGGGACTTTGTTATACTCGATCAGGGGACTTTGTTATACTCGATGTGGGGCCTTTGTTTTCCTCTATGAGATGACTTTGTTATACTTGATCTGGGGACTTTGTTATATCTGATGAGGGGTCTTTGTTATACTCGATCAGGGGACTTTGTTTTACTCGATCAGGGGACTTTGTTTTACTCGATCAGGGGACTTTGTTTTACTCAATTAGGGGACTTTGTTATATACTCGATTAGGGGACTTTTGTTATACTCGATCGAGGACTTTGTTATACTCGATCAAGGGCCTTTGTTATACTCGGTGAGGCCTTTGTTATACTCGATCAGGGGACTTTGTTATACTCGATCCAGGCGATCCAGGACTTTGTTGTTGTACTCGATCAGGGGGCTTTAGTACTCGATGAGGGGCCTTGTTATACTCGATAAGGGGCCATTGTTACACTCGATCAGGGGACTTTGTTATACTCGATAAGGGGACTTTGTTATACTCGATGAGTGGCTTTGTTATACTTTATCAGGGGCCTTTGTTATAGTCTATGAGGGCACTTTGTTATACTCGATCAGGGATCTTTGTTATACTCGTTCAGGGGGCTTTGTTATACTCGGTCAGGTGACTTTGTTAGACTCGATGAGGGGCTTTGTAATACTCTATCAGGTGACTTTGTTATACTCGATCAGGGATCTTTGTTATACTCGTTTAGGGGGCTTTGTTATACTCGATCAG
>NW_024728236.1:0-10438 GCF_018991925.1 Homarus americanus
TCGAGTATAACAAAGGCCCCTGATCGAGTATAACAAAGTCCCATGATCGAGTATAACAAAGTCCCCTCATCGAATATAACAAAGTCCCCTGATCGAGTATAACAAAGTCCCCTGATCGAGTAGAATAAAGTCCCCTCATCGAGTATAACAGCGCCCCTAATCGAGTAGTAACAAAGTTCCCATGATCGAGTATAATAAAAGTCCTCATCGAATATAACAAAGTCACCCTGATCGAGTATAACAAAGTCCCCTGATCGAGTAGAACAAAGGGCCCTGATCGAATATAACAAAGGCGCCTGAACGAGTATAACAAAGGGCCCTGATCGAGTATTTCAAAGTTCCCTGATCGAGTATAACAAAGTCACCTGATCGAGTATAACAAAGGCCTCTGATCGAGGTTAACAAAGTCCCCTGATCGAGTATAACAAAGTCCCATCACCGAGTATAACAAATTCCCCTGATCGAGTATAACAAAGTCCCCTGATCGAGTATAACAAACTCCGCTGGTCGAGGAAAACAAAGTCCCCTGATCGAGTATAACAAATGCCCCATGATCGAGTATAACAAAGTCCCATGATCGAGTATAACAAAGTCCCCTCATCGAATATAACAAAGTCGCCTGATCGAGTATAAGAATGTCTCCTGATCGAGTAGAACAAAGTCCCCTCATCGAGTATAATAAAGGCCCCTCATCGAGTATAACAAAGTCCCATGATCGAGTATAACAGAATCCCCTCATCGAGTATAACAAAGGCCCCTCATCGAGTATAACAAAGTCTCCTCATCGAGTTTAACAAAGTCCTCTAATCGAGAATAACAAAGGCCTTTGATCGAGTTTAACAAAGGCCCCTGTTCGAGTTTAACAAAGGCCTCTAAAAGAGTATAACAAAGGCCACTTTTCGAGTACAACAAAGTCCCCTGATCGAGTATAACAAAGGCCCCTGATCGAGTATAACAAAGTCTCCTGTTCGAGTATAACAGAGTCCCCTGCTCGAGTGTCTTAATATTGGCATAGTTTATGTGAGTATATGTTTGTTAGCATAGCATGTGTGTCTCAGTGTTGACATGCCGAGTATATCTCAGTTTTGGCATAGCGTGTGTAGTGCATTCCAGAGGCAGGCGAAGATTTACACCCTCAACTGACTGGGTTTCGTGTGTATTCCACTACAACAACGAGCATTGCCTAGCGTGCTTGTTCAGTTTACCTTCATCGCTCTTTAATACGTGGGAACAACACAAGAGGCGGTTTTCTGTACAGTCTTACAACACCAGTGACGATCAATCCTGTGTCGTCCAGGGCAGAGTTGGATCCTGACATCAATTATACAGACATTCCACTCCACCAATTCTATTTATCTCATTCCACTCTTAGGTAAGGTGGATCAAAGGGTATAGAAATCTAGAAGGGTGAAATAACATTGGTGGAAAGCTAGAGTGGAAACCGACAGGAAAATACCTCCCCCTTCCCACAAAAATATTTAACACACGGGTAGAAAAATCAACACACATTGTATATATCCTGACTTTACACATGTAGTATACCAAGTGAATCTATAACACCCACGGAGATTCACAACACTTCAAACTAAACTATCTTACAAAGCCTAACGTGTCCTTAATTAGATCAGGTTGGGTATAGTGATTCTATTTCATCAGGTGAGGGTTGGGAAGCCTTGTGTTCTCCCGTTAAAGGACCAGCTTGTTACCTATGCCTGTAAACCTTTTTTTAAAACACAATTATGATTAGATTAGGTTAGGTTAGGTTAGGATAGGTTAAGTTAGATTGGGTGAAGTATGGTTAATCCGTGAATTTAAACAAAATTTTTTAATCTTCGTTTCGTTAATCTGACAATTTATTTTCGTGGGAGTATCAACAGCAAGAAGCACCAGGGTTGTATGCAGAGATGGGGGCTACAAGCATAATGAATTAACGAGCTTCAAACACTAAACAACCTTGAATGACAGACCACAAACGACACAATCTCTTCCCCTGATAACACCAATTACTAGAAAAAAATATATACCAGATTAAACTCTTCTTATACACAGGAAGAGCCAAGAGTGTTTAAAGGAAGTTAGTTTGATTTTCTATAATATCAGTAATATCGATTCTAACATTACAAAGTTGTTTATCCGTCAAAGACTTTTTATGCATTTTTATAATTTTATATTTATTCCCTGATATCCTGAGTATGTCCATTCGTGTGTTCGTTTCCGTGTATGATCATGTGTTATTGTGTTCGTGTGTCGTCCGTAGGTTCGTGTGTTCATCTTTCTAGGAAGGAAGTTTAACCCTGACAGCTTGAATAAAGGACCCTGGCCAAACTCTGTACCTGACATGACCCAACCTAACCTAAACACAATTTAAACTAAACTGAACACGACTAAACCATGCTGCTATCTATCTAAATTTTGTCAAGCTCAAATAATCCTTTTCACCACTGTCATACACCCACCAACCCACAGTCATACACCCATCAACCTACAGTCATACACCCATCAACCCACAGTCATACACCCACCAACCCACAGTCATACACCCATCAACCTACAGTCATACACCCATCAACCTACAGTCATACACCCATCAACCCACAGTCATACACCCACCAACCCACAGTCATACACCCACCAACCCACAGTCATACACCCATCAACCTACAGTCATACACCCATCAACCCAGTCACGGTTAACCCACCAACCCACAGTCATACACCCACCAACCCACAGTCATACACCCATCAACCCACAGTCATACACCCATCAACCCACAGTCATACACCCACCAACCCACAGTCATACACCCATCAACCCACAGTCATACATCCATCAACCCACAGTCATACACCCATCAACCCACAGTCATACACCCACCAACCCACAGTCATACACCCACCAACCCACAGTCATACACCCATCAACCCATGAGCCAAATACACCACCCACCAACCCACAGTCATACACCCACCACCTACCAACCCACAGTCATACAGCCACCAACCCACAGTCACACCCATCAACCTGGTTAAATATACACCCATCAACCCACAGTCATATTAACACCCACCAACCCACAGCCACCAACCCACAGTCATACACCCACCAACCTGTGAAATAAACACCCATCAACTAACAGTCATACACCCACCAACCCACAGTCATACAATCTACCAACCCACACAGTCATAATTCCACCAACTCCACAACAGCATACCCACCAACCTAAGCAGTAATAGTCATACAATTCACCAACCCGCAGTCATACAATTCCACCAATCTGCAGTCATATACACCCACCAACCCATAGTCATACACCCACCAACCCACAGTCATACACCCACCAACCCACAGTCATACACCCACCAACCCGCAGTCAAACACCCATCAACCCACAGTCATACTCCCACCAACCCACAGTCATACACCCATCAACCCACGGTCATACACCCACCAACCCACAGTCATACACCCATCAACCCACAGTCATACACCCACCAACCCACAGTCATACACCCACCAACCCACAGTCATACACCCACCAACCCATAGTCATACACCCACCAACCCACAGTCATACACCCACCAACCCACAGTCATACACCCACCAACCCGCAGTCAAACACCCATCAACCCACAGTCATACTCCCACCAACCCACAGTCATACACCCATCAACCCACGGTCATACACCCACCAACCCACAGTCATACACCCATCAACCTAGTCAATATACACCCATCAACCTACAGTCATACAACCCACCAACCCAATAAATATACACCCACCAACCCACAGTCATATACAGCCACCAACCCACAGTCACACACCCATCAACCCACAGTCAAGCACCCATCAACCCACAGTCATGGTTAACCCACCAACCCACAGTCATACACCCACCAACCCAGTCATACACCCATCAACCCACAGTCATACACCCACCAACCCACAGTCATACACCCACCAACCCACACAGTCATACAGCCACCAACCCACAGTCATACACCCATCAACCCACAGTCATACACCCAATCAACCCACAGTCATACACCCAACAACCCACAGTCAAAACACCCATCAACCTACAGTCATACACCCACCAACCCAGTCATACACCCATCAACCTACAGTCATACACCCACCAACCCACAGTCATACACCCACCAACCCACAGTCATACAACCACCAACCCACAGTCATACACCCACCAACCCACAGTCATACACCCACCAACCCGCAGTCATACACCCACCAACCCGCAGTCATACACCCATCAACCCACAGTCATACACCACCAACCCACAGTCATACACCCACCAACCCACAGTCATACACCCACCAACCCGCAGTCAAACACCCATCAACGCACAGTCATACACCCACCAACCCGCAGTCATACACCCACCAACCCGCAGTCAAACACCCATCAACCCACAGTCATACTCCCACCAACCCACAGTCATACACCCATCAACCCACGGTCATACACCCACCAACCCACAGTCATACACCCATCAGCTGATCGCCACCATATCAACCCACGGTCATACACCCACCAACCCACAGTCAAAGCCGCAACCACAGTCGCACCCACCAACCCGCGATCAAACGCCATCAGCACAGTCATACACCCACCAACCCACAGTCATACACCACCAACCCACAGTCATACACCCACCAACCCACAGTCATACACCCACCAACCCGCAGTCATACACCCACCAACCCGCAGTCATACACCCATCAACCCACAGTCATACACCCACCAACCCACAGTCATACACCCACCAACCCACAGTCATACACCCACCAACCCGCAGTCAAACACCCATCAACCCACAGTCATACTCCCACCAACCCACAGTCATACACCCATCAACCCACGGTCATACACCCACCAACCCACAGTCATACACCCATCAACCCACAGTCATACACCCACCAACCCACAGTCATACACCCACCAACCCACAGTCATACACCCAGCCTCTGTATCTGACTTTACCTGACCTGACTTAACCAGATCCAATCAAGAAACCCATTATTTTTCACCTCTATTACACCTTGAAGCAGGTATTGAGGCCACCTGACCTGACCTCAATTACTCTGCAGTATTCCCAAGGCATCTGACCACCTCTGCTAGCGTATTCGGTACACCTAACATGACATGACCTGACCTGGCCTGGCCTGACCTCCAAGAACGAGAAAATATACCCAAGATCTATTTAAATCTATCCCAGAAATTTAAACCTTCAATATATTTGTTTTTAGTTCATTGGTTATGTCTTTGTTTTGCTCTTGTGTTTACGGTTCTTGTTTATGAATTAAAGAAACGATAAGAGAATCCAGCCCGTCAAACTTCTACTGATAATCACAACTCGAATTATGCAACTGAAGAACAACAACAACAATAAAAAGAACAAGAACAAAAAGAACAGCAGGATATAATTCCTATAGAACCTCATGACTAGTTTATTAATGCCTTAAGAAACACTAACAACAATCCTCAGCCAACACGGACCTACAAAACATCAACAAGGTGACGACAACAACAGCTCAAACGCTCCAGCTTAACACCTACAAATTTCCGGGAGTTTAGTGTCGCTACATGAAACAAACACGGCGGCGAGTTCTACAGCTACACACTGTAATGGTCGGCGGAGCAAAGGACGAGACAGCGACGCGTACTCATTGGTGGAGCTTTAATAACAACAGCATGTGGTAACTAGGAGATGTGTGTGTGTGTGAGGTAGTGAAGGACCACAACATCTCACGTTTTGTGTTACACGTCAAAGACTGAACAATGTGAAGCAGCGGCCCTCCCCCCACACCACGCTGCCTGTAGTAACACCACCGTTAATAAAGGACAAAACGGTACAATATGGAGGTGGGGGGTGGCGTGTGGACAAGGCACGAGAGAGCGGCCTTGTTAATATGATGGTCACCAGACACGGCAAACACCAGGTGGCGGGTGTAGCTCTTCCTGCTGAATAAAAACCAAGAGCGAGTTTGACGACGCTACACGAACACCGTCCTCAAGGGGGACATCTTGGACTCGAGTGTGAGAGATAGAGACTCCCAAACAATCAAACACGTCTGGTTAATTCCTTCACTTTTATATAAGAACACATTCGTCTTCAACTAAACACGATTTCTTTTCAACTTCTCCTAAAAAAATTCCTCTTCGACTCCAAGGCTGAAATTCGAGTCCCACTTGAAACGAATAAAATAAAATATATGTGAAGAGAAAATGTAAATAGTGTGTTTGACTGTGTGAGGCTGATGGAAGCAACACTAATTATGCTGTATAATGGGTTGTGTTCAGTAAGGTCAGAGTGATTAGTGGCGCGCGCCATCACCACTTCCCGCCTCCTATAAACGCCCCTACACCCACCACGCCTCCCTCTTGCCCAACTCAACACGCCCACTTAGCTACCCCTACACGCCCCTTACCCTCCCCCCACCATACACCACGCCCCTTGCTGCCTACCCCTTCCGCGCCCCCACCCCTCCACACCACGCCCACCCACTCATCGTACACTAATAAGGTGATAAGATTACCTCATCATGACACTGGTGTGAATCAGCATCAGGAACTCACCTTCCCCTGCATCAAGGTGCCCACCCTCACCCACCCTACCTGGCAGCCACTCACCTGCGTATTATACCACCTGACACGGGAACTCACACACACACGGGATGACACGGTAAAACACAGTGCTTGTAAGGTAAATAGAAGCCAGTCTTAATGGGTCCCAACCTTAAACTATTAGGACTCATTAAGACTGAGGTCTATTAAGACTGGAACCATTAGGCCTGTGGTATCTTTGGACTGAGGCTCATTAGGACTGAGAACCATTGGAAATGTGACCAATTAGAATTGGGGCCCATTAAAACTGGGACCCAATAGGACTGGGGCCCATTAGGACTAGGGCCCATTAGGACAGGGGTTCATTTGATAAGATGCCCACCTAGTAAAAGTGCAAAAGAGGGCATGCAAGATTATTCTCTCCCCTTCCTACTCCACATATCAAGAAGCGCTCAACACACTGACCCTTTCGACTCTCACTGACCATCACCACGACCACATCTGCAAATTTGCTAAGAAGCTTCTACACCATCCTCGACACCGGCTCCTACTACCACCTGAGATCCCTAGCCCGAGAATTGCTGTTTGACACCACAACCGCATCCAGCCCATAAGTGCACGAACTGATCGCTATAAGAACAGCCCAGTCCCAACCATTGTAAAAATTATCAATAACTTGTAATAAACCAGTGTATTCACTCCCAGTAAATACTACTTCTTGCACTGTCACTATGTTGAAATGCACTGTAGTTTGAGCTTTTCCCCATCTAGTTATTATATGTCTTATTTGTATCACTTATGTTACTTGTATATTATTTGTAATTCGAAACCCATTCCCCAAATATGTAACTGTATATTTTCAGCCTTCTGGCTGCCAAGCTCTTTCAATAAACCGTTAATTATTATTATTATTATTATTATTACTATTATTACACTTAATTCTACCAGTTGAATCACAGGTGATGGCCGTCAGCCACGGTAGTTGAACACCAACTCAAAACAAGGGTTCGACTCCCTAATGAGAAAAATGTCCAATAAACAACATTTCAGGTCGAGTTGTTTACATATTGAATGGGGGACGGCCATCTTGTTTCCCTTTTTCACCGGGGGATTCTGCCGGCCGGTGTCACGACATGGCCGCCGGAGCCCATATAGCCCCTTTGTTACTACTGCTGCCGGATACACCTGTGTTGTAACCATAGGTGTATCTGGCACCTATACACACCTGCCTCGAAGTCAGGTGTAACCACCACCTGTACACACCTGTACATCACACACCACAACACCTTCCACACTCCCAACCAAACTTAAAGCAATTATTATATATCTATAGTGTAACTAACTACACATTACAATACACTGAAATAATAAAACAAAAATATATTCAGAATCTAAGAGAAGTATAGGAGAATAATCCTTAAATACAAACTCTATAAAACTTAATCTTGGTTACACCGCATTTTTTTTCAGTAAGACGATATATATAATTACATTGGGCAGTCCATTACCACAAATTACACTGATAAACGGTACGTAATGGATAATGAATTACAAGTCTCATAACTAAGTCTGGCTAAAACAGTGGTAGACATTGTTTAGACATAAGCCAGTTGACTGCTGAGGTGAACATTAAACTAGTATGATTAAAATAGCAACCAATGATTTGAAGATTAATTAATGTAAATGTGAAATACCTAAGAGAATAGCAAATAAATAAAATACACCAACGAGATAAATAAATAAGAATGAATGGAAAATTATTGAACAATAAAATGAAAATAAGAAAACGAATAAACAGTAAAATGAAAATAAGTAAGAATAAAAAAGAATAACAATTACTACAATAAAACTAAATAAAACAAAATAAACAGAAAAGAATAAAGAAACACAATAAATAAATAACACAGCAACACAAACAACATCATTTACTGTGTTACTTCACATCAACGTGTCCAACATTTGTCTTGACTCCATTTTCATGAATATAATTAAGTCAAACATCATAACACACATCCCGGTAAAAAAAAACACACCAACGACAACAATAAATAAATAAACATTAAAAATAAATTCAATATATTTTCCCTAAGATTTTTTTTACTACGAAGTCAGGGCAAAAAGTTTGTATACGAATCTTCCTCAACATAATGCGGGGAAGCAGTTCTTTCACCACAGTTGTACTCGTAGGTTATACTGTAGAGATCCCCGTGTTCAGAATACAGAGCCACTTATTGACGGTACAGTTACAGCCATTTATTGACGGTACAGTTACAGCCACTTATTGACGGTGCAGTTACAGCCACTTATTGACGGTACAGTTACAGTCCAAACTTCTTGTACACTTGGGGGCGGTTGACAACATGTGAACGCTGCTTGCATTATAAATTGTCAGAATAAAAAACTAAAAAAAAAAAAAAATCGATACTAAGAAAAAACTGAGTAAATTAATGTTAAAATATCAATCTACCTTACCTACATCACCTCCTTAAGTAGATGGTATATTATCCAGCATGTCCTGGGAATACCCGAGGCACCGACTCTATTCAGAGATAGTGAAGAAAACAAATTAAGTGAGATAGTAGTGACTAGTAACGATGTTAGTAAGCAAATAGACAACTTCAAAAGCCCCTATCGAAGTCACCCCTGGTCCCGATGAGATATTTTGCCAGAAACATTAAAGGAATGTGAGAGAGCTTAGTATGCCCTTAGCAAAGTTGTTTAACATGTCATTTAAAAGCAGGTGTGGTACCAGAAATCCTGGGATAGCAGATATAATACCGATTTTCAAGAAGGGATAGATCACTATCCTCTAACTACCGCCCAATCAGTCTAACATCAATGGTAGGCAAATTACTGGAAGCAATCATTTCAAACTCTATTCGAAATCACCTGGAGAAGCATCGATTGATCAATGATTCCCAGCATGGCTTCACAAGCGGACGTTCTTTCCTAACTAATCTATTAACATTCTTTTCATCAGTTCTCGAATCGGTGGACGAGGGGCACAATTATGATGTGGTATATCTCGACTTTAGCAAAGCCTTCGACAGAGTCCCCCACGAAAGACTAATTAGAAAGGTAGAAGCTCATGGCATCAAGGTGACATCCTTAAATGGATTAGGGCGTGGTTACAGGACCCAGAGAGCAGTGAGCATTAACGGCACTAAGTCCCATTGAAGACAACGTCACAGTACCAGGTTCCCCAGAGCTCAGAATACTTGGATTTTTAATATTTATTATATACATAAACGACATAGATATCGGCATTGACAGCAACATAAGTAAATTTGATGATGACACTAAAATAGGACGTGTTATCAAATCTGACGAGGACTCGGCAAAACTACAGGAAGATCTAAACAAATTTTTCGAATGGTCTGAAAAATGGCAGATGAAATTCAACGTCTACAAATGTAAAGTACTCAGTATAGGAGATGTAAACAGGAAAACCAGATACCAGATGAACAACGATGCCATAGAGAAATCCGACTGCGAGAGAGATTTAGGAGTAATGATAAGTAGGAACCTTAAGCCAAGTAAACAATGTGTTTTTGCTCGTAACAAGGCTAATAAAGTACTTGGGTTCATACAAAGGAGTGTTAGTTACAAGACTAGCGAGGTCATCCTAAAACCGTATTTTGCTCTTGTGAGACCACACCTGGATTACGCAGTTCAGTTCTGGTCACCGTATTACAGGATGGATATAGAATCCTTGAAAAGAATTCAGAGGAGAATGACAAGACTAATCCTGGGCATTAGGAACCTTGAGTATAGAGACAGGTTAAGGCATCTTAATTTGCACTCCCTCGAGAGACGTAGAGCGAGGGGCGACCTGATAGAGGTGTATAA
>NW_024728237.1:0-16249 GCF_018991925.1 Homarus americanus
AACATACACTCATAGACAATTTCCAAACCTACTTCTTAGCAGTCGAAATCAACACAACTAAAGGCCCAATAACAATCGGAACAACATATTTACCTTGCCGACGACAAACATTCCCGACCGGCGACTTACTAAAACTAATGAGACGTAACACACCAGCATACAGTATTTTATAGGAAACTTAAATGCGACACACACCATACTCGGACACAGAACCAGAAACCCAAGGGGGAAGATTATACACGACCTATTAGAAAACGGCAACATCACACACCTGGGCCCAGATTTCGAAACCTACATAGCTGCAGGAAGCACCGGGGAGCCGGATATGGTTCTGACCAATAGAGACCACCATTTGAATTAACACATGAAACCTGGACCAACCATCACTAGCGATCACCTGCCCATAATTATCACTCTATCAACATCACCAATACAAATCCCCTCCATCCCTAGATTCTCTTTCAACAGAGCAAACTGGGAGGGTTTTAAGGCAGAACTCAACACAAACAAACAAATACATCGACATAATAACACAGCAGACATTGACATAGCCCTGGAAACATGGTACTCTAAAGTCACCACAGCCATGGAAAATAACACCCCCAAAACAACTTACCGCACACTACCCCACGCACAATTAACACACGAACAGAAGATAATCCAGACAAGACTGAATAATATACTAGAACATACAAATACTCACGGCCGGAGCCAAGAAACAATAACTCTCTTCAGAAACCTAAAGGAAGAGCTGAAAGAAATATGTAAACAATCACACAACGACAAATGGAACCAGATAATCACAACCCAAAATTTTTCTGGAGTAAAATAAAAAACTAATGGGCACTAACTCCATAGATAACAGCCATCTTACGACAACGGGGTAAAAGCTAGAGAATCTGTAGAAAAAGAACTGATCTTCAGAAATTTCTGGAGTAACATATATAAAATGACAGAAGAAGAAACAGAAACTATTGTAGAGTAACAGAACAGATGGTAACAACACACCTTACACTAAACACACAGAAATGGCAACCACCAAGAACAATAGACCTCAACATAATAACCACTTTTAAAAATAAAGCACCTGGACTAAGTCAGACAAACAAAACAGTCCTTCAAAACATACCCACAGATCTTTAACGCTTCACTAGCAACAGGACACTTCCCCAGACCTATATCCTTATTAGAAACACCAGGGAAAATACTAGAAAAAATAGTCAACAGCAGACTCAGAAACTATCTAGAACAGGAAAACAAATATAACCCCAGACAACACGGATTCCGAAAGAACCGAGGCACAAACACGGCTATTGCATTAATTTGAGAATAAATAGCTAACGCCGTCAGCAATAAAAACCAGTGCAATATTGTTCTCAGAGACGTATCAAAAGCTTTTGATAAAATGTGGCTCTAATTCCACAGTGAATTTGATCGAGGGGGCTAAGTTGTTAAGTTGTGGCAGGAAAGCTTTTAGGTCCTCATTACATGGCCAGAGACATAATACATCATCAACATATCTAAACCAGACTGCTGAGGGTGGTAAAATATTACTTAATAGTTTCTTTTCAAAGAATTCCATATATAGGTTGCTTAATACAGGTGAGAGTGGATTACCCATTGCCATGCCAAATTTTTGAGCATAATATTCCCCATTGAATTCGAATTTGCAATCCTTAATACATAGTTTGATGAGTTCGATGAAGTCGTCTTTCGAGACGGGCAGTGAAATGTTATCCAGGGAATCTATGAGGAAATCTAGTAAATCATCAACTGGGACCTTTGTAAAGAGTGACGTTACATCAAAGCTGACCAGTTTAAAATCATGATTAATGTGTAAGTTATTGAGTTTATCAACCAGATCCATATTATTCTTGATATTGGAGTTAGAAATGTTGCCAACTTGGTGATTTAGTAAAGAAACTAACCATTTAGATAGTTTATAAGAGATTGACCCAACTGAGCTAATTATGGGTCTTGCTGGGTTATTGGGCTTGTGGGTCTTGATTACACCGTACAAGTTTTTATTGTGGATCCACATGAAATATATATATATATATATATATATATATATATATATATATATATATATATATATATATATATATATATATATATATATATATATATTATACTGCCAGATCTGGGGTCACTAAATCTAAGGGGATAATTTAACTCTAATCTTAATGTCTAAGGGTCGCTGCCACCAGACCCCCTCTGGACAGCATGTAGCTCGTTAGGTAGCGGGCAGAGTGGAATAGGCATTGGGTTAGGTTTTCCATTGACCAGATCGATGAGGGTAAAGAAGGGGGAAACCATAACATGTCTTAATTGATTTATTCCTTATAAAACATACTGGTAAAAAAACATACATGAATTGGCCTTCCTCAGAAGAACAACGGAATTTTGGTTACCCAGCTGGGCCCCAGACTCTTACATTACTGGCGGGTCATCCACCCACTTATTGCATAACAATCGGTGAACGCCGTATCTCGGTCGTTCCTTCTTACAATATCCCTTAACACATCAGACTGATCCACGGGTGTGGATTGTAGCACCGTCGGTTATCATACATAGTAGCACCATCTCAACACACCTGTTACATTCCATACCTGCAAGTATGCGACTCCTTGTGACTTTTAGGTATACACAACGGGCACCTCGTTCGCACACCGCCCTCGGTGGGTAGAGACGAGGGCTTCACCTAGAGACATACCAGCACTATTTCTACGCCTGGTATTATAGGTCGCTCCAAGTGACGACCGCAGTTTCTCACGGTCTCCTAGTTGTGACTATTCATGTGGAGTGGTGCGCTGGGAATCCACCGGTTCATAGTGGACTGGTATAGTGGGGAGTCATTCCCCACCTGGTGTGGCGCTCAAGGAGACAATGGCAGCCGGGCGGCAAGATACCCCAACCACGTGGCACCGGTGGTGACGGCAGAACGGGAAAGACTAAGCAATAATGCCTGACGGGCGGTTATCCCATCCCTTAACACATCCCTATCACACTTATATATCCGGCAAAGCTTTAAACTGTAGTAACTGTTATTTATCAACCTTAATTGTAGGGCGGGATATAGCCCGCTAGGACACTGACCTGTGGTGACGGCAGAACGGGAAAGACTAAGGCCGGCTTCCCGCCGCTTCTCGTCACATAGGCTTACAGTTTCCTATCCTCAATTTACACTTTTGTTTCTTATGGTTCTCACCTGAACACTTTACGGTATATTGTCACTCATTTCTTATAAACACATATATTAATCCTAAATTACACTCTAAGGTCAGGTCTTGGTTTGCTAGTGCTTGGTTAAATGCCTGGGATTTTAATATCAACGGGCATCTGAGGCGGCTACATGACGCGCCTTGAAACAAAAGCCGAATGATCATGGCGGGGGTGTATCTTCACTTAAAAACTGTAATGAGGGATCCTCCTCTCACACAGTGCACTATTTGAACACAGACATAAGATTCTCTGATCACTGTACCTGTCGTGGGTATATGTCACGTGAGGCTACGAGGTGTATTAAATTCATACCGACGCATACACGATATTTCCTTTCCAGTATAGTTTCTAGATCACTGTCAACACCTCACATAGTTCTGATACATTTATCCTTTTTCCAGATCATTGTTCTCATGTATTTTCATATGATATCTGTTGGAGTTATGTTCGCTCCACGCTCACAGACGTAAATAGTATGACCTTCAAACCCTGCTCCACACTTAGTCTTACAGTACCCTAGTCCGGCTCAACTGGACTTTAACATTCACCTTATGCCTACCCTGAGCGATCCTTAATGCTATGAATACATACACGTGATATGATATAATTATACCTGGGTACAATACCACACATGGTCTAGGAACCTTGAGTAGGTGAGTTGTCCTTTCTCAATGTTTCCCGTTTTCTGGGGTTCTACAAGCGCTGTGCATTTGAATGTTATGTAGCGTAATATGAATTAGATGGGATTTTTAGGGATGACAATGATGTGCGCAGTACAACCTAACCCCCGCGTATGTTAAGGGCTGACTGTATGTATGCATGCATAAAACAAGTAGAGTATTAATAAACATGATGGTTCATGTGCTATAACAGGAACAGGTACTGCAGTAAGAGGTGTAGTATTACCTGGGCCTCGGCCATATCCTGCCAAACACTGTGCCTTTAACCTCTCCGAACCTCTTCGTTTTGACGATATAATCAAAGATAGTCGTTCTTTCCTCGTGGGAGTAGTATACATCTTTTCTGTAAAAGAAAACTTATGATAATATACTTTGTTTAATATTTTTTCACACAACTAAAAGGAATATCCTTCCTTCTTTAGGCATTTGCCTCCAGGTGTAATGTTAACCTACATCTATTGAGGATAAAATCTTTCACCTACAAATTGACAATAACACATTTGCTGTAATCAGACATATCTAGTTGCCTCAACCCCAACAATAACCGAATTTTTTCTCCCAAATTTTCTTATTATTGTGGACTAATACTGTAAAACAAGTTAATGATCACCAAAAACAGCACTCGTCTTACACCCCCCTCATAAACCACCCCAAAATAAAATAATAATAATAAACTCATTTGCCTATCAGTATTTATCTTTCCGTCCCTATTATTAGCCAGAGATTTATAATATTGCTAAGTATAATAGTGTGAAATAATAAGGAAACACCACTATAAAGGTGCTCCTCTACTTAAGAACGTTCAACTTACAAATTTTCAGAGAAACAAACATCATCAATGAGGGGGGGTTACCTGCCAGAACAGGTGTTTAATGTGGATGAGACTGGATTATTTTGAAGAAAATTCCAGATAAAACAAACATTACCTAAGAGGAGAAGAGTGAGCCAGGTTTTAAGGCTGTATTAAAGGGTATAGCTGGGCTAAATATCCATCATCTTTTCAGTTTTTACAATAAGTTTGGTATCTACAGGAGTAAAGTTGGACTTACAAACAAGACTCAAGAATGTAACTCTTTCGCAAGTAGAGGAGCATCTGTACTTCATTTTTTTCTCAGCTGAGAAAAGATGCCCCGCCCCATGACTGTATTGCTCTAATTTTATCCAAAATTTTATTATAACATGCATATTATCTCGATATTACTACATATTAATTCACAGAAATAAACAAACATGTTGTCAGTAAAGAAGAACACTCACCTCAACCCAAGAAACAGGAAGTTTGCAGGTGTAAGTCCTGGACCCACTCTCCAGAGGATTTTTTCAAAGCACACTAAGTCTCGGTAATTTCCAGGAAGGTCACCTGCAACAAGAAAGTCTCTTTCAGAAACAGGTAATTAAACACAATTGAAATCTTAACTATAAAGTAGAAGGAGTGACGACAACTTGTTTCAGTTGCTCTCCACCCATAACAGGAAAAGGCTGATATCATCATAATCATCTCCAACATTTCATGTCCATTTCCCACAGTTGTGTGCATAGCCATGATTACCTGATGGCAGCTCTCTAAGCTGCATAATGTCTTTTAATAACATCATAAAGATTAAGTTGTAAATGTGTCCACCAAACTTTGAGGGCTTGGAACCCTTGGAAGCTCTAAACTAGAGTGATTAGGGCTAAACTGACCATCAGCCAACTTCCCCCTAACCATGTCCCATGATCAGATGTTTGACAAAGCAAGGTTGTCCATGGTGGCTTGGAAGGTATGGAAATCACTCTCAAGGTTTCACAGCACATGAGTTACCAATTATTTACTTGTCAGACTTTATCACTGAGCGGGAAGAAGAATCAACCCCACATAATCCACTGACCTCTTATGATGACATCAAAGGAGGAGGATGGGATCTCATTAATTCTTTTTAGGCTCTATTATCAAACAGGATTTCAGGATCTATCCTTTATAACTAGTTATCTGTCAAAATAACTAATGAATGCTTAAGCTGTGCTGTACAAAGAGCACTCTCATGAAGAAGACCTGACCACAGTTGATACAAAACTGTACCACGTATGAAAATATGGAAGTTAAAGACACACGTAATGAAAATTGAAAATGCCCGAACTGCAAAGGACATCACCGCACTTTGGCAGCACGATGCCCAGTAAGGAAGGATATCATCAAAGACATGAAGGAAAAGGAAAAATCGAACAAACATATAGAAACTGACCCAACCAAAACCTATGCTGCAATAACAAAGTTGCAAGACACTACAGATGGCACGCACGCGCCATCTATCGGACAATCCCAGAACCAGAAATTTGACACGGACAGTCCCTCGCTTAATTCAGATTTCGTCCGATATCGGGATTAAAGGGGTCCATTTTAACGAGGGTCTACCCTTCACCATACTAGCCACACCGATACATGCCCACATAATCAACGTGGCTAACACGGGAACATTCGGAAAAACTATCAGAGAAATGTTTGCAGCGAACAACCTACCACAGGTAAACTTCCCACACAATGCCCCATCAGCAGACATTTTCAAAATAATAACCAAAAACAGTCTAGGAATCACCAGCAAAGAAAGGGAAGATAAAATAACACAACAAGAAAATTGCACAGGAGCAGAGACTGCAATGGATACAACACACTCCCAAATAACCACAAGACCCTAGAGAACACAACCAACCAATCAGCTAAGTCAACACCAGCAAGACCACGTAGAGAGAACCCCACCGGTCAACGGCCAGCCGACGTCGGAGACAGCATAGGAATCAGGTTTTACTCGGTCAACTCCCTGTAACAAATGAGAGATTGTTAAAAGATATTAAAGAAGGAACAACCAAATACACATATGAAGAGGGACTCATAGAAACACTAATACGTGGAGGAAAAATAAGCAGCAAATACAACAAAATCGAGAACGTAGACTTATCAAAATTCAAGAAAATAAGAACAGGACTGAAGGAGAAGAGACTCTCCCCCGGAGAGACCCGAGCAACCGAACAACACGCATCAAGTTCATGCGACCCACGATTACGCAAAACAGAACACAGAAAATAATACAACACAACGTCCTGGCCTGGACACATACAAGAAAAACAGAACTGACAAACATATACAACAGCATAGACCCAGACATAATTCTCATAAACTCACACCGACGGAAAAACAGTGACAAAATAAAACTCTTCAACTATTACACACATCAACTGAACATACACTCATAGACAATTTCCAAACCTACTTCTTAGCAGTCGAAATCAACACAACTAAAGGCCCAATAACAATCGGAACAACATATTTACCTTGCCGACGACAAACATTCCCGACCGGCGACTTACTAAAACTAATGAGACGTAACACACCAGCATACTGTATTTTATAGGAAACTTAAATGCGACACACACCATACTCGGACACAGAACCAGAAACCCAAGGGGAAAGATTATACACGACCTATTAGAAAACGGCAACATCACACACCTGGGCCCAGATTTCGAAACCTACATAGCTGCAGGAAGCACCGGGAAGCCGGATATGGTTCTGACCAATAGAGACCACCATTTGAATTAACACATGAAACCTGGACCAACCATCACTAGCGATCACCTGCCCATAATTATCACTCTATCAACATCACCAATACAAATCCCCTCCATCCCTAGATTCTCTTTCAACAGAGCAAACTGGGAGGGTTTTAAGGCAGAACTCAACACAAACGAACAAATACATCAACATAAAAACACAGCAGACATTGACATAGCCCTGGAAACATGGTACTCTAAAGTCACCACAGCCATGGAAAATAACACCCCCAAAACAACTTACCGCACACTACCCCACGCACAATTAACACACGAACAGAAGATAATCCAGACAAGACTGAATAATATACTAGAACATACAAATACTCACGGCCGGAGCCAAGAAACAATAACTCTCTTCAGAAACCTAAAGGAAGAGCTGAAAGAAATATGTAAACAATCACACAACGACAAATGGAACCAGATAATCACAACCCAAAATTTTTCTGGAGTAAAATAAAAAACTAATGGGCACTAACTCCATAGATAACAGCCATCTTACGACAACGGGGTAAAAGCTAGAGAATCTGTAGAAAAAGAACTGATCTTCAGAAATTTCTGGAGTAACATATATAAAATGACAGAAGAAGAAACAGAAACTATTGTAGAGTAACAGAACAGATGGTAACAACACACCTTACACTAAACACACAGAAATGGCAACCACCAAGAACAATAGACCTCAACATAATAACCACTTTTAAAAATAAAGCACCTGGACTAAGTCAGACAAACAAAACAGTCCTTCAAAACATACCCACAGATCTTTAACGCTTCACTAGCAACAGGACACTTCCCCAGACCTATATCCTTATTAGAAACACCAGGAAAATACTGAAAAAAATAGTCAACAGCAGACTCCGAGAAACTATCTAGAACAGGAAAACAAATATAACCCCAGAACAACATGGATTCAGGAAAGAACCGAGGGCACAAACCGGCTATTGCATTAATTTGAGAGTAAATAGCTACTTGCGTCAACAATAAAGCCCATTTAATATTGTTCTCCAGAGAGCGTATCAAAAGCTTTTGATAAAATGTGGCTCTCCTAATTCCACAGTGAATTTGATCGAGGGGGCTAAGCTGTTAAGTTGTGGCAAGAAAGCTTTTAGGTCCTCATTACATGGCCAGAGACATAATACATCATCAACATATCTAAACCAGACTGCTGAAGGTGGTAAAATATTACTTAATAGTTTCTTTTCAAAGAATTCCATATATAGGTTGCTTAATACAGGAATTCTTTGAAAAGAAACTATT
This sequence comes from Homarus americanus, assembly GCF_018991925.1. Taxonomy (NCBI): domain Eukaryota; kingdom Metazoa; phylum Arthropoda; class Malacostraca; order Decapoda; family Nephropidae; genus Homarus; species Homarus americanus. The sequence continues at coordinate 8,751 of NW_024728237.1, forward strand.
AAGTAATATATATATATATATATATATATATATATATATATATATATATATATATATATATATATATATATATATATATATATATATATATATATATATATACATATGCCAGAGAATCACAGTAGGTGCGCATGATCCAGGTATATGCTGATATCCACAAGGAAAAAAGAAAACACGAAGTTCCCAAGCGCTTTCGGAATTCATTGATGAGGAGTATAAATATCTCTTAATATTGGCTTGAACCTTAAGTACCCTAGATCTTTTATAGACAAATGCCTTAACATTACTAAGAAATCTTTTTATAGAACCGATCCCAAGCCCACCCATGACCATAAGAATCTCTTAGTATTACCATTTCACAAAAATTTTTCTCAAATTCCTTTACAACTAAAAACCTGGAACGTCAATGTGGCATTTAAAAACTCATGCACTGTTAAGCAAATATAGCACCATATATATATATATATATATATATATATATATATATATATATATATATATATATATATATATATATATATATATATATATATATATATATATATATATATATATATATATATATATATATATATATATATATATATATATATATATATATATATATATATATATATATATATATATATATATATATATATATACACACACACACACACACACAGTTGGCCCTCAACACTTGCCTCGTCTCGTGAGTGAACAATGATTCTTCCTCAGAAGAACAACGGAATTTTGGTTACCCAGCTGGGCCCCAGACTCCTACATTACTGGCGGGTCATCCACCCACTTATTGCATAACAATCGGTGAACGCCGTATCTCGGTCGTTCCTTCTTACAATATCCCTTAACACATCAGACTGATCCACGGGTGTGGATTGTAGCACCGTCGGTTATCATACATAGTAGCACCATCTCAACACACCTGTTACATTCCATACCTGCAAGTATGCGACTCCTTGTGACTTTTAGGTATACACAACGGGCACCTCGTTCGCACACCGCCCTCGGTGGGTAGAGACGAGGGCTTCACCTAGAGACATACCAGCACTATTTCTACGCCTGGTATTATAGGTCGCTCCAAGTGACGACCGCAGTTTCTCACGGTCTCCTAGTTGTGACTATTCATGTGGAGTGGTGCGCTGGGAATCCACCGGTTCATAGTGGACTGGTATAGTGGGGAGTCATTCCCCACCTGGTGTGGCGCTCAAGGAGACAATGGCAGCCGGGCGGCAAGATACCCCAACCACGTGGCACCGGTGGTGACGGCAGAACGGGAAAGACTAAGCAATAATGCCTGACGGGCGGTTATCCCATCCCTTAACACATCCCTATCACACTTATATATCCGGCAAAGCTTTAAACTGTAGTAACTGTTATTTATCAACCTTAATTGTAGGGCGGGATATAGCCCGCTAGGACACTGACCTGTGGTGACGGCAGAACGGGAAAGACTAAGGCCGGCTTCCCGCCGCTTCTCGTCACATAGGCTTACAGTTTCCTATCCTCAATTTACACTTTTGTTTCTTATGGTTCTCACCTGAACACTTTACGGTATATTGTCACTCATTTCTTATAAACACATATATTAATCCTAAATTACACTCTAAGGTCAGGTCTTGGTTTGCTAGTGCTTGGTTAAATGCCTGGGATTTTAATATCAACGGGCATCTGAGGCGGCTACATGACGCGCCTTGAAACAAAAGCCGAATGATCATGGCGGGGGTGTATCTTCACTTAAAAACTGTAATGAGGGATCCTCCTCTCACACAGTGCACTATTTGAACACAGACATAAGATTCTCTGATCACTGTACCTGTCGTGGGTATATGTCACGTGAGGCTACGAGGTGTATTAAATTCATACCGACGCATACACGATATTTCCTTTCCAGTATAGTTTCTAGATCACTGTCAACACCTCACATAGTTCTGATACATTTATCCTTTTTCCAGATCATTGTTCTCATGTATTTTCATATGATATCTGTTGGAGTTATGTTCGCTCCACGCTCACAGACGTAAATAGTATGACCTTCAAACCCTGCTCCACACTTAGTCTTACAGTACCCTAGTCCGGCTCAACTGGACTTTAACATTCACCTTATGCCTACCCTGAGCGATCCTTAATGCTATGAATACATACACGTGATATGATATAATTATACCTGGGTACAATACCACACATGGTCTAGGAACCTTGAGTAGGTGAGTTGTCCTTTCTCAATGTTTCCCGTTTTCTGGGGTTCTACAAGCGCTGTGCATTTGAATGTTATGTAGCGTAATATGAATTAGATGGGATTTTTAGGGATGACAATGATGTGCGCAGTACAACCTAACCCCCGCGTATGTTAAGGGCTGACTGTATGTATGCATGCATAAAACAAGTAGAGTATTAATAAACATGATGGTTCATGTGCTATAACAGGAACAGGTACTGCAGTAAGAGGTGTAGTATTACCTGGGCCTCGGCCATATCCTGCCAAACACTGTGCCTTTAACCTCTCCGAACCTCTTCGTTTTGACGATATAATCAAAGATAGTCGTTCTTTCCTCGTGGGAGTAGTATACATCTTTTCTGTAAAAGAAAACTTATGATAATATACTTTGTTTAATATTTTTTCACACAACTAAAAGGAATATCCTTCCTTCTTTAGGCATTTGCCTTCAGGTGTAATGTTAACCTACATCTATTGAGGATAAAATCTTTCACCTACAAATTGACAATAACACATTTGCTGTAATCAGACATATCTAGTTGCCTCAACCCCAACAATAACCGAATTTTTTCTCCCAAATTTTCTTATTATTGTGGACTAATACTGTAAAACAAGTTAATGATCACCAAATACAGCACTCGTCTTACACCCCCCTCATAAACCACCCCAAAATAAAATAATAATAATAAACTCATTTGCCTATCAGTATTTATCTTTCCGTCCCTATTATTAGCCAGAGATTTATAATATTGCTAAGTATAATAGTGTGAAATAATAAGGAAACACCACTATAAAGGTGCTCCTCTACTTAAGAACGTTCAACTTACAAATTTTCAGAGAAACAAATATCATCAATGAGGGGGGTTACCTGCCAGAACAGGTGTTTAATGTGGATGAGACTGGATTATTTTGAAGAAAATTCCAGATAAAACAAACATTACCTAAGAGGAGAAGAGTGAGCCAGGTTTTAAGGCTGTATTAAAGGGTATAGCTGGGCTAAATATCCATCATCTTTTCAGTTTTTACAATAAGTTTGGTATCTACAGGAGTAAAGTTGGACTTACAAACAAGCCTCAAGAACGTAACTCTTTCGCAAGTAGAGGAGCATCTGTACTTCATTTTTTTCTCAGCTGAGAAAAGATGCCCCGCCCCATGACTGTATTGCTCTAATTTTATCCAAAATTTTATTATAACATGCATATTATCTCGATATTACTACATATTAATTCACAGAAATAAACAAACATGTTGTCAGTAAAGAAGAACACTCACCTCAACCCAAGAAACAGGAAGTTTGCAGGTGTAAGTCCTGGACCCACTCTCCAGAGGACTTTTTCAAAGCACACTAAGTCTCGGTAATTTCCAGGAAGGTCACCTGCAACAAGAAAGTCTCTTTCAGAAACAAGTAATTAAACACAATTGAAATCTTAACTATAAAGTAGAAGGAGTGACGACAACTTGTTTCAGTTGCTCTCCACCCATAGCAGGAAAAGGCTGATATCATCATAATCATCTCCAACATTTCATGTCCATTTCCCACAGTTGTGTGCATAGCCATGATTACCTGATGGCAGCTCTCTAAGCTGCATAATGCCTATTAATAACATCATAAAGATTAAGTTGTAAATGTGTCCACCAAACTTTGAGGGCTTGGAACCCTTGGAAGCTCTAAACTAGAGTGATTAGGGCTAAACTGACCATCAGCCAACTTCCCCCTAACCATGTCCCATGATCAGATGTTTGACAAGGCAAGGTTGTCCATGGTGGCTTGGAAGGTATGGAAATCACTCTCAAGGTTTCACAGCACATGAGTTACCAATTATTTACTTGTCAGACTTTATCACTGAGCGGGAAGAAGAATCAACCCCATAATCCACTGACCTCTTGGTGACATCATAGGAGGAGGATGAGATCTCATTAATTCTTTTTAGGCTCTATTATCAAACAGTATTTCAGGATCTATCCTTTATAACTAGTTATCTGTCAAAAATAACTAATGAATGCTTAAGCTGTGCTGTACAAAGAGCACTCTCATGAAGAAGACCGACCACAGTTGATACAAAACTGTACCACGTATGAAAATACGGAAGTTAAAGACACACGTAATGAAAATTGAAAATGCCCGAACTGCAAAGGACATCACCGCACTTTGGCAGCACGATGTCCAGTAAGGAAGGATATCATCAAAGACATGAAGGAAAAGGAAAAATCGAACAAACATATAGAAACTGACCCAACCAAAACCTATGCTGCAATAACAAAGTTGCAAGACACTACAGATGGCACGCACGCGCCATCTATCGGACAATCCCAGAACCAGAAATTTGACACGGACAGTCCCTCGCTTAATTCAGATTTCGTCCGATATCGGGATTAAAGGGGTCCGTTTTAACGAGGGTATACCCTTCACCATACTAGCCACACCGATACATGCCCACATAATCAACGTGGCTAACACGGGAACAGTCGGAAAAACTATCAGAGAAATGTTGGCAGCGAACAACCTACCACAGGTAAACTTCCCACACAATGCCCCATCAGCAGACATTTTCAAAATAATAACCAAAAACAGTCTAGGAATCACCAGCAAAGAAAGGGAAGATAAAATAACACAACAAGAAAATTGCACAGGAGCAGAGACTGCAATGGATACAACACACTCCCAAATAACCACAAGACCCTAGAGAACACAACCAACCAATCAGCTAAGTCAACACCAGCAAGACCGTAGAGAGGCCCCGCAGTCCGGCAGCCAGCCGACGTCGGAACAGCATGTAGGAATCGGGTTTACTCGGTCAACTCCTGCCAACGATGAGATTGTTAAAAGATATTAAGAAGGAACAACCAAATACACATATGAAGAGGACTCATAGAAACGCACTAATACGTGGAGGAAAATAAACGCCAAATACAACAAAATCGAGAACGTAGACTTATCAAAGAATTCCAAGAAAATAAGAACAGGACTGAAGGAAGAGGAGCTCTCGGAGGGCCGAGCAACCGAACAACGCATCAAGTTCATGCGACCCACGATTACGCAAAACAGAACACAGAAAATAATACAACACAACGTCCTGGCCTGGACACATACAAGAAAAACAGAACTGACAAACATATACAACAGCATAGACCCAGACACAATTCTCATAAACTCACACCGACGGAAAAACAGTGACAAAATAAAACTCTTCAACTATTACACACATCAACTGAACATACACTCATAGACAATTTCCAAACCTACTTCTTAGCAGTCGAAATCAACACAACTAAAGGCCCAATAACAATCGGAACAACATATTTACCTTGCCGACGACAAACATTCCCGACCGGCGACTTACTAAAACTGAGACGTAACACACCAGCATACAGTATTTTATAGGAAACTTAAATGCGACACACACCATACTCGGACACAGAACCAGAAACCCAAGGGGGAAGATTATACACGACCTATTAGAAAACGGCAACATCACACACCTGGGCCCAGATTTCGAAACCTACATAGCTGCAGGAAGCACCGGGAAGCCGGATATGGTTTTGACCAATAGACACCACCATTTGAATTCACACATGAAACCTGGACCAACCACCACTAGCGATCACCTGCCCATAATTATCACTCTATCAACATCACCAATACAAATCCCCTCCATCCCTAGATTCTCTTTCAACAGAGCAAACTGGGAGGGTTTTAAGGCAGAACTCAACACAAACGAACAAATACATCAACATAAAAACACAGCAGACATTGACATAGCCCTGGAAACATGGTACTCTAAAAGTCACCACAGCCGCCGGAAAATATAACACCCCCCCCAAACAACTTGCACACTACCCCTTTGTTAACACACGAACGAAGATAATCCAGACAAAGACTGGAATAATATACTAGAACATACAAATACTCACGGCCGGAGCCAAGAAACAATAACTCTCTTCAGAAACCTAAAGGAAGAGCTGAAAGAAATATGTAAACAATCACACAACGACAAATGGAACCAGATAATCACAACCCAAAATTTTTCTGGAGTAAAATAAAAAACTAATGGGCACTAACTCCATAGATAACAGCCATCTTATAGACGACAACGGGGTAAAAGCTAGAGAATCTGTAGAAAAAGAACTGATCTTCAGAAATTTCTGGAGTAACATATATAAAATGACAGAAGAAGAAACAGAAACTATTGTAGAGTAACAGAACAGATGGTAACAACACACCTTACACTAAACACACAGAAATGGCAACCACCAAGAACAATAGACCTCAACATAATAACCACTTTTAAAAATAAAGCACCTGGACTAAGTCAGACAAACAAAACAGTCCTTCAAAACATACCCACAGATCTTTAACGCTTCACTAGCAACAGGACACTTCCCCAGACCTATATCCTTATTAGAAACACCAGGGAAAATACTAGAAAAAATAGTCAACAGCAGACTCAGAAACTATCTAGAACAGGAAAACAAATATAACCCCAGACAACACGGATTCCGAAAGAACCGAGGCACAAACACGGCTATTGCATTAATTTGAGAATCAATAGCTAACGCCGTCAGCAATAAAAACCAGTGCAATATTGTTCTCAGAGACGTATCAAAAGCTTTTGATAAAATGTGGCTCTAATTCCACAGTGAATTTGATAGAGGGGGCTAAGTTGTTAAGTTGTGGCAGGAATGCTTTTAGGTCCTCATTACATGGCCAGAGACATAATACATCATCAACATATCTAAACCAGACTGCTGAAGGTGGTAAAATATTACTTAATAGTTTCTTTTCAACTGCCACAACTTAACAACTTAGCCCCCTTGCTCAAATTCACTGTGGAATTAGAGCATGACTGTAAATTGCCTTTACTAGACTGTCTGATCCACAGAATAGGTAACACCTTTAAGTTCAGTATTTATAGGAAACCTACTCATGTGTGTTCATACATTCATTATTATTCTGCCCACCATAATAGTCAAACAGTCAGTATTTTCATCATTGTTTTTATGTGCTTTGAGAATTTGCAGCCCGGAATTTATTGATGAGGAATATAAATATATCTATAATATTGGCTTGAACCTTCAGTACCCTAGATCTTTCATAGACAAATGCCTTAACATTACTAAGAAATCTTTCTATAGAACCAATCCCAAGCCCACCCATGACCATAAGAATCTCTTAGTATTACCATTTCACAAAAATTTTTCTCAAATTCCTTTACAACTAAAAATCTGGAACGTCAATGTGGCATTTAAAAACTCATGCACTGTTAAACAAATATATATATATATA
>NW_024728238.1:0-5000 GCF_018991925.1 Homarus americanus
TATAAAAATACTTTTTCTATACGAAAACGCCAGAGTCCAGTACTGCATTGAATAAAATTATTGGAATTTTCTGATGAAAGAGGGGGCCCAGACCCCAAGATCCCCATATGCCTGGCTTAGCCTATTCCAATGTTTATGTTTGTGATCCTTACAGACTACACTGCACAAGTTTCAGGTTAGTGGTGTGTTCTCGCCCTTGGTGTCCAGTAAATGTTGCAACATCATAAGTATACAAAACAGCTCCACATAGATGGTTGAAAAATGTTTTACCCAAATTATGACAAATCATTCATAAAGCCTTGCCACTTTGCAAAATAATTCTGGTTTAGAACTGCAAGTCACAGATATGCTCTAACATTACAGTTTGGTTTCCCTTTGTAGCGCATCAAAATTAATTCATGTATCAGCAAATATTTATTCCATTAATTTGTAGATATGCCTGATATTTCAATGCAGCCCAGAAACATTGATAACATAGCCACTATAAAAAGGTATCCACCAGTACAGTATTTATGTTGAAACAAACTTGAAGTGCATAGAGCAACCATTCAATTTAATAATGTTGCATCTGCCTTCTCAAATTTGTAATTCATTTCAAATGAATAATTAAATACTCAAGTTTCTTCAATAGCAAATATTATATTTTAACTTCAAACTCTATTAAATTGTCACCATAGCAGTAAATTATTTAAACGCAGTAAGTTATTTAACAGTAGCATGCAAATTACTGTATAAACCACATACCGGGTATATGTAATTAAATATACTGTACGCAGTACAACCACAATTGAAATTTCTTCATACATTGAAGAATTACACAGGTTCTCATCTACGAATTCGTTAATATAACACCAAAAATTATCTTTAAATTTGTTTTACTAAAGCCACAAAAAATGTACAGATTCAGTTCCTTTAACATTCACCGTAGACAAGGTAGAAGGTAGCATTTTCCTTGTTGTTTGTTTTTACCGCCTAACCTTATTACTTGGCCAGAACCACGCCTGGAAATAATATTTCAGTAATCCAAATTTCATAGGTACTGAACAGTACTCTGAACTCATAGCACCATTAAATAAGCACCAGTTTGTTGTTTTGTACTTGTATCCAAGACAAACTGTCACAAAACTGTCTTCACATCTGAAAAAATAGCCATGATCTGCATTAGAGTACCCATGTGAGTCTCACTCATAGTGCCAGAAATTTAACTCATCCCCGTAAAGTTCCACCATATGCTTGTGGACACCACAAGCAGCGTGACGATTGAATGGGGCGGAACTAAACTTTATGACGTTACAGCGGTGTGGCCTTACTTGGGTGGGTGGTGTCATCAAGCCCTGCACACATGTACTGTAGTGAGCAGACCTTTTATTCTTTAGACCAGGGTCCGCACCTCTCCCTTTTCCTGTCGCATGCGGCTGGGGTTGTAATATATTATGAACGACGTTCAAAATTCGAGCTATGCGGCCGGTAAGATTGTTATAATTACGTGTATTATGGGTGAAAAATAAACGGGTAAGTAGATGAAGAAATTATTCGAGAAAAAGAGCATTTATCGTTCTTCCGATGTTTGGATCAAAGTACAGTACAGTACTACTGTGAGCAGACAAGTGTGGTTACCCTCGTGGAAAAAAAGTACCATTCAAAGCTCACCAACAGAACTAGTGAAGGCTGCTGTTACTAAATTTGAAAAAAAAATGCTGAAATTGCAAATTATATCCAACAGGCGTCACATTTGATTTAATATTTTCAAATTTGTATTTGGAATGTCAACCTTATTTTGTAATGCAAAAGCCAACTTTATTCTACCTTAATATGACAGCTGAAAGACAGTTTTTATTGGCTCTAAGCATATTACATTAGGCTTTTTTGTTCTGCTGTGCAGTATATCGTAATATTTCGTAAATATTTTTCCCTTGCATTTAGGTATTTCGAATGGAATCTTTTGTATCACTAGAAGACAGTTTTATATTATCTTATTTTCTACTAATAAAGAGGTTTGTTCCTTCTTATAGAACGTCACCTTAGGGTAGTGCTGCAAGTTCTATTTTTGCTGTACCGCCTATACAGTAAATTTACGTAAACTTAAAAGCTAATTTGCTGCATTTAAATTTTATCATAATTCTTCTTAAAGTAAAATATAGTCCTGCATTTCTGATTGTTCATTCAATCCTGTGGAATGTATTAACTACGGTCTTAACAGCAAAAGTCCTCAAGCGCGTAACAAGGTTAGTCAACAACGACTAAACACTATGAGAAATAATATTCTCTTTATGTCTGGCCAGTTAAGTGGCTGACTATCATATAAAGGCTGTGGACCCTACTTAGACCTGCCTGCTGTGCTGCTGTGCATCAGGTGGCAGTTTCTGGAAAGAGTCTAATAAAGGAACATCGTTTGTTTTTCATTCATTTATTCTGTATTTTTTGTGAGTAAGGGTAGTGCTCTCCGACGTACGATATAATTAAGTACCTGGCTGCTCCCATATAAATGATATATTATTTTATAAGTTTACCATTTTTATTATTAATTGCTTGTAAAATTTTACAAATATTTACAGTGACAACACAAACCTGTTATCTTAAAACTTTCTTAGTTCCAATACATTTAATGCAATGAAATATTTAACTATTTCTTAGAATTGTTTGGGTTTCCATGCGAACTGTACTGTAGTGTTTAGTTCTACAGCGTTGAACATCACCGGTAGACGGGCTGCTGAATTAATACAAATTATCACCGCTCTATGAAAAATTTGGGAAGGAACGAACCACAATTAGTGTTGGTAATATTCAAATTTCGGCTCTGATGGCAGTGTTCAGTGGTCCATTCAGCTAAAATCACAGTTATGTTTTTAATTCGCTAAAGTGCCACAGGCAAGGCAGCAGCGTCATGGGAAAAAAAGACATCATTGGTGGTTTCATTCATTCAAGTCGTTTCTTGGTTCCATTGAGTGAAAAATTAGTAGGTCACTTCTACTAAAGGGACGAACTCGGTGTTACTGTTCTCAAGGAAAAAACTCATAATTCTAAGTAAGTTCAATTTTTAATGTATTCCGCCTGTTTCTCCAATAATGAACAGTTAATAGTGCTGTAATGTAAGAAATTTTTTATGTAAATGTGTTTGTTGGCATTATATTTTTTCTACCTGTAGATTAATAGCAGATGTAGAGAGAACAAATGTGCAGAAAAGTGAAGTTGTGGATGCTGTAAGATACCATATCCACTGTTGTCGGTATCGTCTGCTGAATAACAATGGGAAAATTGTTTGCTCAGATAAGAGAACTGCCCTAATTAAAGGATAATTTCGGTCATTGTCTCGCCGAGGAAATTTTGAATCCAGCATTCCTACAGAGAAGACTTATTCGCATATGCTACCCCTACAGCTCTCCTTATGTATTGAAAGTTTCATAATTATTTTCTATTGGCAGAATAGTATTAGTAGAAAGAGTGCGAAATCATATCTCAGTAATTTGCCGATTAATTTTTGGGGGGATTATTCGGATGAAGGCCATTGTTACAGTACCTGAAATATGCTTGAGGGGATTATTGACTTTAATCCTGATAGTTTAGTTTATCGTAAGAAGCAGTCAAAGATCTAATGTATTGTCATGGGGTTTTTATTTACAATACTTGTTTTAACGAGCATGCTGTAGTAAATCCATGTTTCTAATATTGGTTTATGTCTTACAGGTTAAAATTCAGTGAAAAACAAGTGATTAAGATTCATAGAAGACAGAGGCATATGTGGTGAGTACATAGTCCAGTGTTTGAAGCTTCATTATATTTTTTATTAGTTACACTAGGCTAGATTATACCGGGGTGCAGTTTTAGATGTTGCACATCCCAATTTTTGCTTTGTTTCAGGGTTGAATATTTATTAAGAATCTACTAAGACAAAATTTTTAAGTTACTTTGAAATAAACACAGAGTTAATGAGATTTAAGATACTGTTGATAATTTAATTTGTCTTTTTAGTTTCATAAAGGGTTAAACTTTGAATCCTGAGCCCTGCTTTGCTGGAGCACACTTTTTTATTTTATTTATTTTGCATGCATCTTACTAACAGTGCTGCCTATCAGTATTGGAAACCTCATGGTGATAACATCAGGTACTGAGGAATCAAGGCTTGTAACTGTTAATTTTAATGGTTAGGTTGTTAGGTTACAGTGTTCAGGTTTAATTAAAAGTATAATTAACACTTAGAATGTCGTTTATGGATGTTATGTGCTTTATTTTATTGAGAAAATGAAGTACATATGTACAGTATATCTGTTCATCACATATAAAATAGCTAAAGTTTATTTTAGAAGAAGTTAAAGTTCTGTCTTTCATTTTTAGTTCTACATAAATGCAAAGTTTTTGGAGGTGCAGATAAAATACATACATGTATGCATTTCAGTGCAGCACATGCAAACTTTTATTTTCAGATGAAAGATAATATATATGTATTTTTTTCCGTATATTTTGGACAAGGTAAGAGTCATGCATGTATTGATTTCTGTGTAATAATTTGAACGTGCATTGATACCGTTGTGTTACTTAATATTCTGGGACACAGGAAGTGTTTGATATACACTCTGGGCATTATGATGTGTTGGTATGTGTGTTCTACCAGACAGTTCCTTATGTTTGGGATACGAGTCATTTAGTGTTTATAATTATGAGTGTGGAGGACGATGATGGCATCTTCCGTATCCTTGGATGTTTCTGTTTCTGCGTCTCACTTCCATTTCGTTTAGATGATTGCTAGAGAATGAATTGGCTGCAGCAGTTATACATTATTTCGGTTTCATTGCATAATAGTCAAATTAATTGTCTCTTTGACACAAGTTCATAGTTTATTTTGGGTGAGGATAATGTGCGGTTAATGTATTTGTATTATGCGAATGCTTTTTTGGGGGAGGGGGGTGATGAGGGGGTGATAAAATAAAATAATATATGTTTCTGTTTAGTACATGCAAAGTGTGTGATGATTTTTTGGCTCAAGATGAAGGTCAAGTACATAT
>NW_024728238.1:10000-37635 GCF_018991925.1 Homarus americanus
GGTGTAGGTGGTGGTGGTGGTGGTGGTGGTGGTGTGGTGTTTGTTGTGCTGTTTGTGTGGTGGTGGCGGTGTTTGTTGTGCTGTTTGGGGGTGGTGGTGGTGCTTGTTGTGCTGTTTGTGGTGGTGGTGTTTGTTGTGCTGTTTGTGTGGTGGTGGTGGTGTTTGTTGTGCTGTTTGTGTGGTGGTGGCGGTGTTTGTTGTGCTGTATGTGTGGTTGTAGTAGTAGTATTAGTAGTAATTTTAAGGTAATAAAATGGCGGCGAAGGTGTGGCTATTGGGGAGGCTGGAGGCCGATTAAAAAGTAGTAGTAGTAGTAGTGAAGCCAGAACACTATGAACGGACAATGGAGGTGTTCGGCAGAAGCAAGGTCAAATAACAAGGACGGTCAAAGACATCTAGGTGCGGTAATCACAGAATGACTTCAAGACCGAGTACGTAACGGGAAGGTGAATGAGTGGGTGAAAGAAATCCAAGATAAAACAGAGCCATGTATCGCTGGAATTACCTGATGTGGGCCCTCCTCCACCCTCTGGAAGAAGCCATCAAGGTCGCTTTTATCCCAACACTACTGAAAACCCTTATTTAACCCCAGCAGAAGGTCGCTTCTTGCACTACCACCGAGATTGAGACGAATGATTGACTAATCCATTGGTGCTTGCCGCCACAGAACATGAGATCTCTGTCAAGCTCATGGTGATTAGGTGATAAGTACTCGTTCATAACCTGATGTAAATAACGTTGTGACCTTGTACTCCATAACACGAGCTGTGGTTGAAGAAAGAAAGAAAAGAGGCGTTAAGATTCTTCGTGTCAGCTACAATAACAGACTTTGTGTATATTTTCTCTCATATTCGTCAGCGGAAAGACAAGTTCATTTGATCCAGTCGTCCCTCAGCCCATCAGCCCTCCCTCCCTCACCTCTAACTCTCCCCTCTTCCCTTCTCCTGCTCCTCCCCTCCCCTCCCTCACCTCTGACTCTCCCCCTTCTTCCCTTCTCCCTGCTCCTCCCCTCCCTCCCTCCTCACCTCTAACTCTCCCCCCTCTTCCTTCTCCTGCTCCTCCTCCCTCCCTCCCTCACCTCTGACTCTCCCCCTCTTCCCTTCTCCTGCTCCTCCCTCCCTCCTCCCTCACCTCTGACTCTCCCCTTCTTCCTTCTCCTGCTCCTCCCCTCCCTCCCTCACCTCTAACTCTCCCCCTCTTCCCTTCTCCTGCACCTCCCTCCCTCCCTCCTCACCTCTGACTCTCCCCTTCTTCCCTTCTCCCTGCTCCTCCCCTCCCTCCCTCCCTCACCTCTAACTCTCCCCCTCTTCCCTTCTCCTGCTCCTCCCCTCCCTCCCTCACCTCTAACTCTCCCCCTCTTCCTTCTCCTGCTCCTCCTCCCTCCCTCACCTCTGACTCTCCCTCCCTCTTCCTTCTCCTGCTCCTCCCCTCCCTCCCTCCCTCACCTCTAACTCTCCCCCCCTCTTCCTTCTCCTGCTCCTCCCTCCCTCCCTCACCTCTGCTCTCCCCCCTCTTCCCTTCTCCTGCTCCTCCCTCCTCCCTCACCTCTAACTCTCCCCCCTCTTCCTTCTCCTGCTCCTCCCTCCCTCCCTCCCTCACCTCTCTCTCCCCCTCTTCCCTTCTCCTGCTCCTCCCTCCCTCCCTCACCTCTCTCCCCCCTCTTCTCCCTGCTCCTCCCTCCTCCTCCTCACCTCTACTCTCCCCCTCTTCCCTTCTCCTGCCTCCCCTCCCTCCCTCCTCACCTCTGACTCCTCCCCCTTCTTCCTTCTCCCTGCTCCTCCCCTCCCTCCCTCCCCTCACCTCCTAACTCTCCCCTCTTCCTTCTCCCTGCTCCTCCTCCCTCCCTCACCTCTAACTCTCCCCCTCTTCCTTCTCCTGCTCCTCCCTCCCTCCCTCACCTCTGCTCTCCTCCCCTCTTCCTTCTCCTGCTCCTCCCTCCCTCCCTCCTCCTCTAACTCTCCCCCCTCTTCCCTTCTCCCTGCTCCTCCCCTCCCTCCTCACCTCTAACTCTCCCCCCTCTTCCCTTCTCCTGCTCCTCCCTCCCTCCCCTCACCTCTGACTCTCCTCCCTCTTCCCTTCTCCCTGCTCCTCCCCTCCCTCCTCCTCACCTCCTGCTCTCCCCCTCTTCCCTTCTCCCTGCTCCTCCCTCCCTCCCTCACCTCCTTTCTCCCCTCTTCCTTCTCCTGCTCCTCCCTCCCTCCCTCACCTCTAACTCTCCCCCCCCTCTTCCCTTCTCCTGCTCCTCCCTCCCTCCTCCCTCACCTCCTAACTCTCCCCCCTCTTCCTTCTCCCTGCTCCTCCTCCTCCCTCACCTCTAACTCTCCCCCCTCTTCCCTTCTCCCTGCTCCTCCCCTCCCTCCCTCACCTCTGACTCTCCTCCCTCTTCCTTCTCCTGCTCCTCCCCTCCTCCCCTCCCTCCTCCTAACTCTCCCCCCTCTTCCCTTCTCCTGCTCCTCCTCCCTCCCTCACCTAACTCTCCCCCCTCTTCCCTTCTCCCTGCTCCTCCCCTCCCTCCCTCACCTCTGACTCTCCTCCCTCTTCCTTCTCCTGCTCCTCCCCTCCATCCCTCCTCACCTCTACTCTCCCCCTCTTCCCTTCTCCTGCTCCTCCCTCCTCCCTCACCTCTGACTCTCCCCCTCTTCCTTCTCCTGCTCCTCCCCTCCCTCCCTCACCTCTAACTCTCCCTCTTCCCTTCTCCTGCTCCTCCCTCCTCCCTCCTCTGCTCTCCTCCCTCTTCCCTTCTCCTACTCCTCCCCCTCCATCCTCCTCACCTCTACTCCCCTCTTCCCTTCTCCCTGCTCCTCCTCCTCCTCACCTCTGCTCTCCCCCCTCTTCCCTTCTCCCTGTCCTCCCCTCCCTCCCTCCCTCTGACTCTCCCCCCCTTTCCTTCTCCTGCTCCTCCCCTCCCTCCCTCACCTCCACTCTCCCCTCTTCCTTCTCCTGTCCTCCCCTCCTCCCTCCCTCACCTCTAACTCTCCCCCTCTTCCTTCTCCTGCTCCTCCCCTCCTCCCTCACCTCCTCTCTCCCCCCTCTTCCTTCTCCTGCTCCTCCCCTCCCTCCTCACCTCTGACTCTCCTCCTCTTCCTTCTCCCTGCTCCTCCCCTCCCTCCCTCCCTCACCTCTGACTCTCCCCCCCTCTTCCCTTCTCCTGCTCCTCCCCTCCCTCCTCACCTCTGACTCTCCCCCTCTTCCTTCTCCTGCTCCTCCTCCCTCCCTCACCTCTAACTCTCCCTCTGCTCCTCCCTCCCTCCCTCACCTCTAACTCTCCCCTCTTCCCTCCTTCTCTTCCCATCCCTCTTCCTTTCTTTCTGTCCTTTCTTCCACCTTCACCTCCTTCTTATCCCTCTTCCTTCTTCCTGCCCTTCCCTCTCCACTAACTATCCTCCTTTTCCTCCTTCTGCCCCCCCTCAGCTCTCTCACCCTCCTCTTCTTCCTCCCCCACCCTCTTTACCCCCTGTCCCTCTCCTCCCCCCTTAACTTCCTCCTAACTCTCCTTCTTCCTGCCCCTCCACTACCCTTCCCCTCCTTCCCCTACCCCCTGCCCGTTACCTCCCCTTACCTCAACACCCCGAACGCTACAAACTGGAACACGCTAAATTTTGAAACATTCTGAACCCCTGAGAACTTAACCATTATTTACCTCCTCAAACAAGACAATAATTTTTACATCAAACTTTTTTCTTCCTTTTTCATTCCTTTGGTTCCTGCGTCGAGATAATTTGGGTGTGTCTATATAATGATGAACATCTTGTTGGATTATTCCTCCTTCTAGTTCTGAGCTTGATATAAAATGCTGTTGGATTACCTGAAGAAGATTAAGACACCTCAGCTTATTTCACCTGAAGCTGAACACCTTAACGTTAACCTATCGTAAGCAGTCTTATTTAACCGAACCTAACTTAACATAATCTGACATAATCTAACTACCACCTAACCTAACTTGTCATAACCCTAACCTAACCCCAAGGTATATTACCATTAGGTGTTTAACCATCAGTGGGCGATTAGGCTAATATTCAAAGATAAACAAAATCATATATATAAACTGTTGTTATTATTATTTTTTTTTTTTTTTTTTTTATTATTATTATTATTGTTATATTCGTACATATTCTTCTGTTATCTCTCCTTCTCCTTGATTTATCATCCTTACATATGCTTCTTCATCTTCATATATTATTTTTTTTATTTGGGAGTGTAACACCTATTCTCACCCCATCCCGAGTGAGTCGTCTACTTCTTGACATAGATATCAAGTTTCCTTACTTCATCTCTTCTTTCCTTCCTTTTCCTTCTCTACCTCCCCCTTCCTCCTTTCCTCCTTCTCATTTACCTCCTCTTCCTCCCTCATTCCTTCCTTTCCTCCCTACCCTCCTCCTTCTTCCCTTTTCTTCCTACCCTCCTTCTTCTTTCCACCTCCTTCCTTCTTCTTCCTCCTCCCTGCTTCCTTCCCAGGTTTCCTCATCAACATCCTTCTCTATGCTGTAATTGAAGCCTTCCTTCGGGGAATCTGCCTTCATTATCCATCCTATTCTGGTGCCATCCTTCCTTCCTGAGTTTGTTCTTCCTTCTCAGTTCTTCTCTGCTAAACATTATATCCTGTTATTCTAATTTTCTTTCCCTCCTTCCCTTTACTGCTGTGTTCTCTTCTCATCTTGATTTCTTCTTCTTCTTCATCCTTTGTTCTTCTTTTTTTCTTCTCATTTTATTTCTTCGTTTTCTTCCTTCTTCATTGCTTCTTCTTCCTTCATCTATTCCTTCTCCTTCTTCTTCTTTGTCTTCTTGTATCATGAATATACCTCCCCATCCTTCCTTCCTTCCTTCTCTCTTGTTTTGCTTCTTCAACTTTCATTCTCTTCTTTCATTTATTTTATTTTAATAGGGCTCTCTCTCTCTCTCTCTCTCTCTTTCCACTATATAAACACAAAACACTTATTTGAAACACACTTGATATCCTCTAGCAACACACGGAACACTTAGTAGAAACACCACTGATATCTCTCCTACACCTCAAGCAACACACAGAACACAATAACAACACAAAACACTTGGTTGAAACACACTTGATATCCTCTAGCAACACACATAACGCAACACGGAACACTTAGTAGAAAACACCTCTGATATCCTCCTCCTCCTCCTACACCACCACACGTAAACCATCACCATGACAACACAAGTCACACGAACGTCCGTCAAACTTCATATTATACCTCTCTCAGTCTCTCTCAGTCAGTCTCTCTCAGTCTTTCTCAGTCAGTCTCCTAGGTTTTCTGTCGTCCTGTACCTTACCACCAGAATAGCTCTCTCTCTCTCTCTCTCTCTCTCTCTTCTTCTCTCTCTTTTTTTTTTTTTTTTTTTTTTTTTTTTTTTTTTCTCTCTCTCTCTCTCTCTCTCTCTCAGCCATCTTGGTACACGGTCAGCTGTCTCTATTGTGTCAAATAAGGTCAAGTATTGTCGGGTTGGTTTATCCGTAGATGTCCCGGATCGACCTTGACACACCACCACCACCATGTTGGTTCCGTCGCTCGTGCACGTTTGGGATAAATGATATATTAAAATCGATTCTGTGGGTTTTAACTTGTTTGTCTTAGTCTAGCTGTGTGAGAGAAACACCACAAACATCACTACAAGATCCATGGTGTTTCATCTTCACTGTGTATCGACTATTTCACTTTCTTTCGTTTTCTTCTTATTCTTTTCCACAACATGTACAGGTCATCATTCTTTTTTTTATCATCTTTACTCTGATGGTGTCTCGTGTGGTGAAAATAAATAATTTACGGTTTATATCTTCGTCTTGAGGGTTGGGTTGGGTCGTTCAAGTTATTGTCTGTTTAAGTCGCTTTCTTATCGATATTGACCACTTAATAAGATACGTCTCGCTTTCCCTTGATTTTTGACACCATTTCATAATTTTTGTTTTCTTTAGTCAACGACACGAACTATTTTTCATGATTTTTTGTTTTTTTTGTTGTTGATTCTCCTTTGTTTATCTATATTCGTTGTCTCGGTAAGGTTCCTACAGTCAATACACTCGCCTGTCTCTTCGCTGGGTTAGGTTAGGTGTGCGTTGGGTTAGGTTAGGCTATGTTAGGTTATGTTGAGTTAGACTAGGTTAGCAATGGGTTAGGTCAGGTTAAGTTGGCTTACGTTATGTTAATTTAGACTAGGTTTACGTTGGGTTAGGTTAAGTTGATTATGTTAGGATATGTTAACTGGTTTGTTAGGTTTGGTTAGGGGTTTCAATCACCAGGTAAAATAAGTTGGGTATCTAATCACCTAGTGACCTGTTTTCTCTTCAAGTCACCATTTTCTGTTTTATCGGAATGATCATCAATTTACATCTCCCAGAAGGATACCTGAACGTCTCCTGCCTCCACACCTGTCAGGGCCTCGCCTCCACATCTATCACGACCTCATCTCCACACCACCACGACCTCGCCTCCACACCTGTCACGACCTCATCTCCACCGCCACGACCTCTCTCTCCACCTGTCAGGGCTTACTCTCCACACCTGTCACGACCTCTCATCCACACCTGTCAGGGCCTCGCCTCCACACCTGTCACGACCTCATCTCCACACCACCACGACTCGCCTCCACACCTGTCACGACCTCATCTCCACACCGCCATGAACTCTTCTCACACCAATCAGGGCCTCGCCTCCACACCTGTCACGACCTCATCTCCACACCCACCGACCTCTTCTCCACACCTGTCAGGGCTTCTCTCCACACCTGTCACGACCTCTCATCCACACCTTCAGGGCCTCGCCTCCACACCTGTCACGACCTCATCTCCACACCACCACGACCTCGCCTCCGCACCTGTCACGACCTCATCTCCACACCACCACGACCTCGCTCCACACACTGTCACGACCTCATCTCCACACCGCCACGACCTGTTCTCCACACCGCCATGACCTCGCCTCCCACCGGTTACGACCTCTTCTCCACATCTGTCGACCTCATCTCCACACCGCCATGAACTCTTCTCCACACCAATCAGGGCCTCGCCTCCACACCTGTCACACCTCATCTCCACACCACCACGACCTCGCCTCCACACCTGTCACGATCTCATCTCCACACCGCCACGACCTGTTCTCCACACCGCCATGACCTCGCCTCCACACCGGTTACGACCTCTTCTCCACATCTGTCACGACCTCATCTCCACACTTGTCATGACCTCATCTTCAGCCTGTCAGGGCCTCACCTCTACACCTGTCACGACCTTGCCTTCACACCTGTCACAATCTTGCCCCACCTGTCATAACCTTGCCTCCATACCTGTCACACTTGCCCCCATACCTGTCTGGCCTTACCTCCACCTGTCGACCTTGCCCCACACCTGTCCAGCCTTACCCCACACCTGTCAACCTTTATACCTGTCACAGCCTTACCTCCACACCTGTCACAATCTTGCCCCACACCTGTCATAACCTTGCCTCCATACCTGTCACAACCTTGCCCCCATACCTGTCACAGCCTTACCTCCACACCTGTCACGACCTTGCCCCCACACCTGTCACAACCTTACCCCCCCACACCTGTCATAACCTTGCCCCCATACCTGTCACAGCCTTACCTCCACACCTGTCACGACCTTGCCCCCACACCTGTCATAACCTTGCCTCCATACCTGTTACAGCCTTGCCCCCATACCTGTCACAGCCTTACCTCCACACCTGTCACGACCTTGCCCCCACCTGTCATAACCTTGCCCCCACACCTGTCACAACCTTGCTCCCACACCTGTCACAACCTTGCCCCCACACCTGTCACAACCTTGCCCCACACCTGTCACAACCTTGCCCCCACACCTGTCCACCCTATAAAGCCTCACCTGCCACGTCAACACCTAATAGATCCCTTACCGTAACTCCCACCATCATTACCCTTCATCTAATTTACATACCTGTAATAAAAAAACAGCTTGGTAATAATATATCTTTTCTGATTATATTGTTGTATGTTTTTATAACTTCAACATCAAACAACTATGAATGATTCTATAGTTATTTTTAATCGCTTTTTATTAATCGGTTTTTTTTAGTTTTTTCAGTTGTACCCGAGTGAAGAGTTGGCCATCTGCACCTCTGGGATTTTTATGGAAAGATAAAAATATATAAATAAAACATACCCCAGTCAAGCGCTTACACACACACACACACACACACACACACACACACACACACACACACACACACACACACACACACTCTTTTCATGTATTTCTTTTTCGTTCTCTAAATGAAACCTAAAAGAATAATATGAGTGAAATTATAAATATACTGAATCTCTCTCTCTCTCTCTCTCTCTCTCTCTCTCTCTCTCTCTCTCTCTCTCTCTCTCTCTCTCTCTCTCTCTCTCTCTCTCCTCCTCCTAGCAGCAAAATGTCATGAGAAAATTT
Organism: Homarus americanus; assembly: GCF_018991925.1. Lineage (NCBI taxonomy): Eukaryota > Metazoa > Arthropoda > Malacostraca > Decapoda > Nephropidae > Homarus > Homarus americanus. The sequence goes on from NW_024728238.1 coordinate 18,423, forward strand.
CAGAAAATAAACAGTAAAAATATAAAGAAACACCTGAATACCATTTTATCTTTTCAATAAAATACGAAGACCATAATAGTGTTTAGTCCTCTATGTTAGACACTTATTATATTATGTAAATAATATTGATATTATGTTAAAGAATGTCCTTCCTTGCTTAGGCTAAAATGTCCTTTGTTTAATGTCCTTCTTAGGTAAGAATGTCTTTGCTAGGCTAGTGTCTCTTGTTGGCTAAGAATGTCCTTCCTTATGGCTTTAGTAAGCCCCTTTATAATATTTATACTGTATATACTTGCGACACATGCCAGATGTCTGCTTGTCATTACAGGAATCTAGTGACAGCACTAGGATCCCTCTTCCTTTATCAAGGAATAAACAATTGAAATTGAAATTGAAAAATGGAGGTAAACATAATTACGAACGGACAAACGGACGAAAGAACGTACAGGTAATCATCAACGCCCACCACCACCCCATACGTACACAAAAAGGGGATAGGAAATAAAGATAATTAAGAAAAATGATAAACAAGGGAAGACGAAGAGCTTGATAAGTACACAATACAGTTTATAATAATAAATATAGAATATTATCATCAGGTGTTATGATGCTAATGAACTGTGTGTAGGAAAAGAATAAATATGTATACAAATGTTTTATTCTGTAACTACCACTACTATTAACACAAATACAACACGTCAACACGGGCTTCGTTGGATGTGTTTGAAGTCCTATGTTGGAAAATCTCACCGTCCAATGGAAGGAGGGTTGGTTTTCCCTGACATCACGGCAAATTTCCTTCAACATATTTGCTGTGAGATCCCTTACCTCGTCATGCCTCATGCATATGAAGCCTCCTTTCTTGCACACCATGGTGTGATCGACGTCATAGGAAGAGCCACACACACATTGGGAGGAACCCTTCTACTGGCCTACCTTACCTTAGAGCATTGGCATCTGTAAATTCTTGTTTATTGAGACTGAAACCATTTGCCTTATCGGTAACATAGTTAACCAGTTCGAGGCGCCCTCCTGCGCTATATCTACTTTTTTCTTCAAATTCTCTGGTACTTGCAGCAACGGTTGCTGCAACTTATCACTGGCCGTGCTGTCGTTTTGTCGTAATGGACCTTCGAATCTTGTTTACTTCACTGGTATCCACCTCCTGTTGCGTTCTGAGCTATTATGTGGTCCGTGAGGGCTGCGGTGAGCTTAACTGAGTTTTGATGTTTGGTGGCAGCAATCTCTCCTCTGGATTGGTCAGTCCCATTCATCCCAGTCTCGGTGATAGTGCATTGTGCAAGGTGATCTTTCCGCTGGGGTTAAGTGGGGTGTTTCACTAATTTGGGAATGAAATTGACGCTGATAGCTTCTTCCAGGGGATAGAGGAGGATCCGATATCAGGGATAGTGCGCATTAGGTAGTTCCAGCGATGCTTGACTCCATGGGTGAATGCTGCAAAAGCATGTGGCTCTGTGTTGGCAATCTCAGACAGAGCGGATTTCCCTAACCCACTCATTCACCTTTCCGTTACGTACTTGGTCTTGAAGTCCGTCGTGCCTATTACTGCGCCTAGGTGTCTTTGGCCATCCTTTGTTATTTTGACCTCACTTCCACGAACACCACCATTGCCCGTTCATAATGTTCTGGGGAAGGCCTTGCTGGCGTTTGGGTGGTGCCCTATTTGTGGGCCTCGTGATGTTACCAGGTCTCACCACTTTTGATGTCCTCCATTCTTCCTGCTCCTGTAAGGTCATCAGCGTACGCCACTTGTTTGACCTCAGTTGTTTCAAAATTTATTGTGTATTAGTTGAGCCGCAGATCTATGCGGCATTCAGTAACTGTAGCCTCATAGTCAATATCTGCAACCGTTGTCGGCTTTGGGGCTGATGCTCTCGTTTTCCTGAGGCAGAGGAAAGCCGACCTAAGTAGAAGAAGGACAGTCGACATCTCATCCAGGCTATAACATAACTTCTGGGCTGCTGCTTCTGTTCGGATAGCACCTCCGCGAGTCTGGGGTAGAAGCATCTTGCACTTGGTCCCATCCCACCAGAGGTTGTGAACACTAGAGGAATGAAGCTGCCTTGATCAACGTTCTGAATTCTCTCCCGTATGGCCTAATCTTGTCGTTCTACTACTACTACCTCACTCTCTCTCTCCCCTATTCACCTTCTCATCTTACCTATTTATCATTTTACACATCCAACTACAGTACCCTTCTTCCATGTTGATCAGTCAAATATAAAATAACACAAACTAAAAGTATCATTTATTCTTGCCATCGTCACAGACTTTCATGTAAGCGACCGTAGAGTGATAGAAGAACCTGCAGTCGTGTGGTGTTAATAATTACAACCCAGCCCCGCCCCGCCCCTCCCCACCCGCCCCACCCACCCACCCCACCCTCCCGCCCCTCCGCCCCGCCTCACCCCGCCCAGTTCGTCATTTGTTTCAGACGTTAATGCGCCATGGTGTTTTTATTTATATATTTGTGTGTGTATTATTATTGCCGGCATTTATTATGATATCTGATCAAGTTCATCTTTATATTTGACATCCCTTAGTTAAATGTTTACACTTGTAGGAGAGAGAGAGAGAGAGAGAGACTCACAACACCTCGTCTCCAACAAACTATACCGCTGCTGTTTACATAATTCACGCACACTCACTCTCCCTCTGTCTATCTCTGTCTGGCTCCTGATGAAAACATAAAATATCCGGTGGCAGACTTTGTTCTAACCGGTCAGTCTTGCAGTACAGAAGGCATCATGCCACACACAGCACATGAATTATATTAAAGGTGTGGGCGAAATTCAACCCTGTGTCACGGTTCTACTGAACTATGACGCTGGTCTGGTGAAATGTGGCGCTCGGGTGGTGGACGATTATTATTATTATAATTATTATAATATAATATTATTTTATTATTTTATTATTATTATTATTATTATTATTATTATTATTATTATTATTATTATTATTATTGTTATTATTATTATTATTATTATTACATTTTTTACTTTATTATTTGTATTATATTAATATTATTATTATATTTGTTGTTATTATTGTTTTGAATACCAAATAATTACCGGAACAAGAACATTATACATTGTCGTTAATGAAGAGACATTTACCGCATATTGTTAGTTCAAGTGATCAACATTCTCAACATTAATATTCAATGTTGATCTTGTTTATAGGTGAATTCTTTTAGCAAAATATTCAACATTCTTATCACGAATATAATGTTTTTATGAAATATTGATAATGTTTACGTACGGGTGAACTTATGGCAGTGTTTACATACAGGTGAACTTATGTGAGTGTTTACGGACAGGTGAACTTAAAGGCAGTGTTTACGTAAGGGTGAACTTATGGAAGTGTTTAGATACTGGTGAACGTATGTGAGTGTTTACGGACAGGTGAACTTATCAGGGGTGTTTACATACAAGTGAACTTATGGCAGTGTTTCGGACAGGTGAATTTATGGCAGTGTTTACGTACGGGTGAACTTATGGGAGTGTTTACATACAGGTGAACTTATGGGAGTGTTTACGTACGGGTGAACTTATGGGAGTGTTTACGTACGGGTGAACTTGGAGTGTTTACGTACGGGTCAACTTATAGGTGTTTACAGGTGAACTTATGGAGGTGTTTACGGACGGGTGAACTTATGGCAGTGTTTACGTACAGGTGAATACCTAATACTATATGTTAATACCTAATATATTAATACCTAATATGATGAAGTACATGATCGCCGATGGCTGGTTAGAAGCTTAAGATAATGTATAGAAGTTACTGATATTAGGCAATTATCCTTGTTAGTTCAATGGCCGGTATTATATAGTCTACGATTAGCTTTTACAAATCATCTGTCGTTGTAGTCAAATAGAGATAACTAATTGGTTTTATTATTACAACTTAATTAAGATTAATGGGTAAATGATAAAAGTTAGTCTGTTTCAGTTAAAGCATCGTTTACTGTCATATGATGGCTAAATTGTAATTCAAGTTGGTTAACTTAGGTTAAGTTAGGTTAAATTAGGTTAGGTTGTTGGTTAGGTTAGGTTAGGCTAGGCTAGGCTAGGCTAGGCTAGATTAGAGGAGGCTAGATTAGGTTAGGTCATGTCAGGTCAGGATACATTGTGTATGAAGGTATTCATTTACATAGTTATGATCTACAGGATCGTTTACAGCCAGTCAAAAGTTTTCAAAGAGAGTACATAGGATTATTATTAATGGCCAATTATCCTATTTACTGTAACATACATTATATATTAGGTGGAGTTCTGTTTTATTTGTTTGTTTCGTATTATTTAAGTCATTTATTTGTTGACATTAACTTAGTGTAAGTAAATATTAAAAATAAATAAAACATTGAAAACTCACAAGTAACTTTGTAACATATAATTAAGTCGAGATGATAATACTAATACCACGTGCTGGTCAAGCTCGAAAAGAGTTGTCCGGGGTCTAGGTAACCCCTGGTCGGGCTTGACCAGCACGAAACTTTTAGTTTGCTAAATGTGATTTTGTCGATCTGGTGTAATGGTCAGCATGCTTGCCTCGCAAGCGAGTGGCTGAGTTCGATCTGGCAGTGTGGAACTATGAGCATTTTTTTCTTTTTTTCTCGCCATTTGCCTGTCTACTCGGCAATAATTAGGAGCTTGGATGTTAATCGATTTGCGAATCGTGTTCTGGGGTTATGTTTTGCCAGTGCAGTTGGCGAGTGGTCGGTCTTCTCGGACTATTCCTTGACACTGGGTCATGCAACTCGTTAACTTAGGGCAGGGGGTACGTATGCAGCCTGCTAATTGACGTGTAAATTTCGGGCTATTGTGGCCGGTAGATTGTTATTATTCTTTATATTTTGGGTGAAAATAAAAGCAGGAAATCATCACACTGCTGTGAGACAGTCAGTGTGCTTACCTTTATGAAGAGCCAAGTACCGTTCTCAGCTCACCAGCAGCCACGCCACACAACTGGTGAAGGCTGCTGCTCTAACTACCCAACCAACTTTTTCTGTAATTGCAATTGACATCGAGACTCAACCCTCACATTAGTTTTGTTATTGTTCTCTGTATTTGTATTAGAATTAAAATTCTTATTTTCCTAAACAAAAGCAAATTTATTTAATAACACATAGAGGACATTTTCTTCTGTCATTTATAATAACATTACATCGTTTATTTTTTAGGGGGTTATTTTACTGTGTACTGTAGGTTATCTTAATACTACTTTAAAAAACAAAATCGCTTGTATACTTGTATTTTGGGTGAGATTCGGTTATTAAACCGTTATTTTGTACTGCTCGAATACAGTTTCATATTTCCATATTTTGTATTGTTAAAAGTTGTTTTATTTCAATGCACAATATGAATATGCTGAAAATTAAAGATTTGTTTAGTCTTAAATATCAGTGTTGTTTATAAAAATCTGATAATAAAATATCGTCCTGCATTTATGATTGTATATTCTTCTATGGAACACAGTACTGACTTATGTTGCCTTAGTACACCTGCGGCCGATCACTGATTACTTGTACCATTAAGTTGGCTGACTTGTGTATACAGGTTGTGGACCGCTGATTTAGATGAATCAGTCAAACACATCCCAACCAATACCGTAAACTCAACTCTGATATTGGCTCTTATAATATCAGGGGGTACAGAGACATTTATTATATGAATTTCTCTTATAATATGAAATTTAAGTGACAATTGTGTCTAACCTGAGTAAGGTTCAACACAACATAAAACACACCACACAGTCTACGGTGTTATCTGCCGTGTTTAACTTACTGCTCCTATAACCTGTGTAAGATGGTGGTGTTGACAGGTGGACATGTATACAGTAATTAAATCTTTATTAAATTGGTCTTTTTATATCCCATTGGTTTATTATTAGGTTAGGTTTGGTTAAGTTAGATCAGATCAGGTCATGTCGTGTCAGGATACATTATGTATGAAGGTATTCATTTACATGTATAGTTATGATCTACAGGATCGTTTACGGCCAGTCAAAAGTTTTCAAAAGAGAGAAGTACATAGAAGTTATTATTAATGGCCAATTATCCCTATTTACTGTAACATACATTATATATTAGGTGGAGTTCTGTTTTTATTTGTTTGTTTTCGTATTATTTAAGTCATTTATTTGTTGACATTAACTTAGTGTAAGTAAATATTAAAAAATAAATAAAACATTGAAAACTCACAAGTAACTTTGTAACATATAATTAAGTCGAGATGATAATACTAATACCACGTGCTGGTCAAGCTCCGAAAGAGTTGTCCGGGGGTCTAGGTAACCCCTGGTCGGGGCTTGACCAGCACGGAAAAAAAAAGCTTTTTAGTTTGCTAAATGTGATTTTGTCGATCTGTGGTGTAATGGTCAGCATGCTTGCCTCGCAAGCGAGTGGCCCCGGGTTCGATTCCCGAGCAGTGTGGAACTATGAGCATTTTTTTTCTTTTTTCTCGCCATTTGCCTGTCTACTCGGCAATAATTAGGAGCTTGGATGTTAATCGATTTGCGAATCGTGTTCTGGGGTTATGTTTTGCCAGTGCAGTTGGCGAGTGGTCCGGTCTTCTCGGACTATTCCTTGACACTGGGTCATGCAACTCGTTAACTTAGGGCAGGGGTACGTATGCAGCCTGCTAATTGACGTGTAAATTTCGGGCTATGTGGCCGGTAAGATTGTTATTATTCTTTATATTTTGGGTGAAAATAAAAAGCAGGGAAATCATCACACTGCTGTGAGAAGACAGTCAGTGTGCTTACCTTTATGAAGAGCCAAGTACCGTTCTCAGCTCACCAGCAGCCACGCCACACAACTGGTGAAGGCTGCTGCTCTAACACTTTGAACCAACTTTTTCTGTAATTGCAATTGACATCGAGACTCAACCCTCACATTAGTTTTGTTATTGTTCTCTGTATTTGTATTAAGAATTAAAATTCGTATTTTCCTAAACAAAAGCAAATTTATTTAATAACACATAGAGGACATTTTCTTCTGTCATTTATAATAACATTACATCGTTTATTTTTTTAGGGGGGTTATTTTACTGTGTACTGCAGGTTATCTTAATACTACTTTAAAAAACAAAATCGCTTGTATACTTGTATTTTGGGTGAGATTCGGTTATTAAACCGTTATTCTGTACTACTCGAATACAGTTTCATATTTCCATATTTTGTATTGTTAAAAGTTGTGTTTTATTTCAATGCACAATATGAATATGCTGAAAATTAAAGCTTTGTTTAGTCTTAAATATCAGTGTTGTTTATAAAAATCTGATAATAAAATATCGTCCTGCATTTATGATTGTATATTAACTTCTATGGAACACAGTGCTGACTAATGTTGCCTTAGTACACCTGCGGCCGATCACTGATTACTTGTACCATTAAGTGGCCGACTTGTGTATACAGGTTGTGGACCGCTGATTTAGATGAATCAGTCAAACACATCCCAACCAACACCGTAAACTCAACTCTGATATTGGCTTTTAACTTATATCGGGGTACAGAGACATTTATTATATGAATTTCTCTTATAATTTGAAATTTAAGTGACAATTGTGTCTAACCCTGAAGTAAGGTTCAACACAACATAAAACACACCACACAGTCTACGGTGTTATCCTGCCGTGTTTAACTTACTGCTCCTATAACCTGTGTAAGATGGTGGTTATGTTGACAGCTGGACATGTATACAGTAATTGGGTTAAATCTTTATTAAATTGGTCTTTTTTATCCCATTTACAGTTTAAAAGTGCACACGGACTTTACAATACACACATTAAAACACAATAAAGCAAACTATCTCGTAGGTTATAGAAAAAGAAACAATTTAAAATATTAGTGTTTTTATTACAATACAATACATCACCCCCCACTGAGGACACACACCTGAGTGGGCCTGGTGAGGTGAGGGGGTAGATTGTGTGTGTATTTTAGCACATTGTTAAGGGCAAGAGGCAGGTAAGGAACTAAAGGTACATTGTGTTTTCATCACCATAACACAGTTGGTAGAGACACAAACACCTGCCGTTAACAACTGCCTTGATAATAGATGCTAAAAGTAACAGACAAAATAATATCAATACAAACATTAAAAGTCGTTTTTCGGTATTACAGTGACACGTCTAAATAAGGGATTATTTTCTCCAGGTAATCTGTTAAATGGAGGTTTTTACATCTAACAGACACTTGATATAACGGATTTTCATGTCTATATAGTTCGTTAGATGAGGTTTTATATCTAACGAACCTTCTATATAACGGACTTTCTTCTCCATAGTGTCCGTTAAATAGAAGTTTCCACTGTAGATAACACCACCTATTGTTTAACGACCTAAGTATCATCGGTGTTGAACGTGTGAAGCAAGACGCTACTGCTGTGAGATGCTGCCCTTACGAGACATACAGAGGGAGATGGGGATGGGGAGGGCTTCGTCAGGTGGGTGTTGGGGAAGGGGTGTGTGTGTGTGTGTGTGTGTGTGTGTGTGTGTGTGTGTGGGAACGACTCTTAATTGGGAAAAAATATAATATCACAAAAGATGGCGACCAGCATTTCAAGACTGCATTGAGAGATAGTTAATTGAGTGAACTCTTGACGTATTCAGTGCGTAGCTGGGAGGTAGTAGGTGAGGAGGTTAGGAGGGAGCAGGGTGGGGTGGGAGGGGAGGGTAGGGGTGAGGGAGGGTAGAGGGGAGCAGGGTGGGTGGGAGGGGTAGGGAGCAGGGTAGGGTGAGGGAGGAGGGAGCAGGGTAGGTGAGGGAGGGTAGAGGGAGCAGGTAGGGGTGAGGGAGGGTAGAGGGGAGCAGGGTAGGGTGAGGGAGGGTAGAGGGGAGCAGGGTAAGGTCACAGGCTGGTGATATAATCTTTGTGTGTTTAGGTTCAAGATTTAATTAATTATTTATTCGTTTATTTCCGTATCTGTTGTGGACAGCTATCGTCTCGTGCTGATAAAACTACCACTATTATAACTATTCTTTGGTTCTATTACTATTACCCTGTTAACAACTATCCTCTCGTGCTGATAAAACTACCACTATTATAACTATTTTTTGGTTCTATAGTTATTACCCTGTTAACAACTATCCTCTCATGCTGATAAAACTACCACTATTATAACTATTCTTTGGTTCTATTACTATTACCCTGTTAACAACTATCCTCTCGTGCTGATAAAACTACCACTATTATAACTATTTTTTGTTCTATAACTATTACCCTGTTAACAACTATCCTCTCGTGCTGATAAAACTACCACTATTATAACTATTTTTTGTTCTATAACTATTACCCTGTTAACAACTATCCTCTCGTGCTGATAAACTACCACTATTATAACTATTTTTTGGTTCTATTACTATTACCCTGTTAACAACTATCCTCCTCGTGCTGATAAACCAACACCATTATAACTATTCTTTTGTCTCTATAACTATTACCCTGTTAACAACTATCCTCTCGTGCTGATAAAACTACCACTATTATAACTATTTTTTGTTCTATAACTATTACCCTGTTAACAACTATCCTCTCGTGCTGATAAAACTACCACTATTATAACTATTTTTTGTTCTATAACTATTACCCTGTTAACAACTATCCTCTCGTGCTGATAAAACTACCACTATTATAACTATTTTCTCTTCTACAACTATGACTATGACAACAGCTACCACTATTCCTGCTAAAACTACTAGTAATATTATACTACATCATCTACAACTATTTCTTTAATAATAACTACAAGTATACCTGATAATCTACTACAACTATTACAGAAATACTTATTTTCTTTTCTACAACTATTACTACTATTAAAACATATGGCAAACAACTACTATTAATACTGCTTTATCTTATAGACAAATTGTATTTTTCTCTGCTGCTACTATTCTTATTATCACTACTGCTACTACTACTACTACTAGTTCACCGTACACTACCAAAATTACTACTACTATTATTCCTACTAATGGATGTGAGTATTACTATCAGTATTGCTAACTATTACTACAACTTTTCCTCCCCCTCCCCCTAAGACTACTACTACTACTATTTTGACTACGACTACCAGTACTTCTGTCGCTAGTCTTCGTAATGGTGTGTATTGTCGAAAGGTAATCACAGGTGTTCGGTCGATGCCACACCTGGTTATGAGCCACACCTGTCCATGAACCACACCTGTCCATGAGCCACATCTGTTCATGAGCCAAACCTGTCCATGAGCCACACCTGTCCATGAACCACACCTGTCCATGAGCCACACCTGATCATAAACTACAACTGTCCATGAACTACACCTGTCCATGAGCCACACCTGTTCATGAATCCCTTGACGAGACTGGTAACACGAGAACCTGTGATCGGGTGACTTACTGCCTCCGCACCTAACCTAACTTAACCTAACCAAACCAAATGCTACTTAACTCTATCGAACCTAAACTAACCTAACCTAACCAAACCAAAACCAAACCAAACCTAACCAAAACATATTATCCTCATAGAGACACACACACACATGCACACAGTATATGCACACACACAGGTGAGTCTTTATTAACAAGTCTTTAGCGCCATCTTCCCGTCTTGTGACCGCCGTGAGTTGGGGGTCAGCTGGCGTAGGTCAGACTAGTTTGAAGGCCGCAGGAAAAAGGTCAACAAAATGAGTCATCACATTATATATTAGGGTCACGTTCGATTACCTGTCCTCCTGTCTAATTGGCTTTCCGTCTTATGATAAGCGAGAGTTACAGGTAGTCATTTCCTTGCTGATGATGTGATGTGAAGTGAGGCGATGGACTTGAATATTAGGCAACCAAGTTAATTTCACCTTATTATTTAACACCCTAACGCTACCTGGGGAGGTTCGGTTAGGTTAGGGTAAGTTAGCTTAATTTTAAGGTAGATTAGGTTTGCTTAGGTTAGGTTAAATTAAATTAGATTAGGTTAGGTTAGGTTACGTTGGGTTTGTTTTGCTTAGGTTCGGTTAGGTTAGCGTTAGGATATTGAATCATAAGGTGAAATAACCTCGGGTGTCTATAATCTTCAGGTGATCCAGTGAGACGTATACCTATACCACTATCACCGTGAGAGAGGTCAAACAAAGGTCACAAATATATCCTAACCTGTATCACCAACACATTTTCCTACTCTGGTCAATATGCCGTAAAAAAAAAAGAGGTCAAACAAGGTGACTTCACTGACTTAACCCCGTAATCTGACCTCCAATCACCACCTCAAGTGTCTGGGTCATATCACTACATTCTTTACCTGTGTACCAAGTTGATGTGTGTCTTACAGGCTGACGCAGGACCTGAAGGGGAGGGAAGAGACGCTGGACTTAAACTTTGGCTTTAGGGCGTAGATGAAAGCGTAGAAAGAGGCTTAGTGGTGGTGGTGGTGGTGGGCGCGGGAGGTCAAGTTCGGGCGTGGTCGAGGCTGGAGAACTTGTACCTGCAGGGCCAGCGGGTGTCGATGTCGTGGATGGGAATAATCTCCTCTGATGGTTTCTCTCCCGCTAACTCCTCCCGCACCTGAGACCAGAAGCAGAGTATAGTAGGGGGCAAGTAAGGGGGGGGTTGAAGGAGTGGTGGTAGGGGTGATGGAAGGGTAGTGGTAGGTATGGTGGAGGGGGGGCATGTGTAGTGGTGGTAAGAAGAGGCGATTGTGGTTATGGTGGGGAGTTGTGGTGGGTATAGTGGTGTTAATAGGAAGGTGTAGTGGTTAATGTAATAATAATAATAATAATGAGAACAACACTAATGACCATAATTATTGTCGATATAATCATTACCAACAGACATTTAACATATAACCCTTTAAACCTGTCACACCTGGTAATTAACGATAGAAATCAATCACCATCAACGTCAACTAATTGTCACGTCACCTGTCATCGCTGAACACCTATGTGGGAATGTATATAGAGGCAACAGTTTATATCTGTCAGTCTTCATTATTATTTCCAGGACGATCTAGCCCACAAAACCTAACCTAACCTAACCTTCCCCTTTGCCCCGTGTACCGTCCATCATAACCACTACAGACATACATACATACATCTCCACAGGTATGGAAAACGTCAAGTAATTATCTCCTCTTCGCCAATTAAACTCAGATTCACTAAACATGTACCAGAGGCGAGACACAAGTGGGTGCAATTTGAGGTCGTCATTTTTTCATGTCAGATTAATCCTCGTGTCATTTATCGCCCCGGTGACACTAATCAATGCTTAGTCTGCTTCGAGTCTACAGTTACATATTACAGTTTATGATGAATAAAGTGTGTGTGTGTGTGTGTGTGTGTGTGTGTGTGTGTGTGTGTGTGTGTGTGTGTGTGTGTGTGTGTGTGTGTGTGTGTGTGTGTTTGAGAGAGACCCTGGCAGGCTGAGGGAGGGAGGGAGGCTGGCTGGCTGAAGCAGGGAAGGAGACTAACTGGCTGACTATCGAGGTTATGTTACGAGAGACAGAGAGAGAGAGAATGTGTGTGTATGTGGTCGTTAGCTGGTTTACACAGCGTCAACATCCTGTTATCACTGGTCCAAATGTCCTTCATGGTTGTCAAGCGTTTACATCATGTCCAATTACTTGTTGATGACACACACACACACACACACACACACACACACAGTACCTGCTCCACCCTCCTCAGGACTCGTAGGAGGTTAAGGCCCGCCAGCTTCTTCAGATCCTGTAGAGACCAGGAGGGATCCTTCAGTAGCTCGGCGAACAGCTCAGGATACTTGGACACGTCCTCCAGGCCCACAGGAGTCCTGCAGTGTGAAGTACATATCCTTAGCACCTGTCACCACACACAGGTACATGAACTCAGGTATATAAACACAGGTACATAAACACAGGTTCTACATAAACACAGGTACATAAACACAGATACCTATTCTCAGGTACATAAACACCGGTACATAAACTCAGGTACATAAACACAGGTACATAAACACAGGTACATAAACACAGGTACATAAACACAGATACCTATTCTCAGGTACATAAACACCGGTACATAAACTCAGGTACATAAACACAGGTACATAAACACAGGTACATAAACACAGATACATAAACACAGGTACATAAACACAGATACATAAACACAGGTACATAAACACAGATACATAAACACAGATACATAAACACAGGTACATAAACACAGATACATAAACACAGATTCTACATAAACACAGGTATATAAACACAGGTACATAAACACAGGTACATAAACACAGGTACATAAAGCACAGGTACAGGAGGAAACTTAGGAGCTGAAACACTAATGACTAAAATAAAACCTTTACTGTCTATCATCAAAGAGAATTAGCATAGTCTTTACTCTCTCTCTCTCTCTGTCTCTCTCTCTGTCTCTGTCTCTCTCTCTCTCTGTCTCTCTCTCTCTCTGTCTCTCTCACTCGATCTATCACACACACGCTCTCTCTCTCTCTCTCTCTCTCTCTCTCTCTCTCTCTCTCTCTCTCTCTCTCTCTCTCTCTCTCTCTCTAACACGCTTGAGACACATCCAGGTATATGACTTCCTCTCACACCAGGTAAAGGAAAGACCCGGAAATCGTTAGCTCGGTCACTCGTTGATTACAGGTGAGAGAACAGTAAGGGCTTATTATTATATTGATGTTATGGTGTGTGTGTGTGTGTGTGTGTGTGTGTTTGAGATTGTGTTTGTCCGTTTGTCTGTCTGTCTGTTTATATGTTTCTAAGCTTATTATTATGTTGATGTTATTGATACTAGTAATGATGCCTCTGTGTTCTCTGTTCTTTTTCCCTCTCCTGTCTCTCTCCTTCCTCTTTCCCCTCTCGTTTTATCTCTTCCTTCCCTCCATCCCTCTCTCCCTTTCTTTTTTGTCCTGCCCCCTCTCTCTCTCTCACTTTTCCTTACCCTCTCCCCCTCTCTCGCCTTTATCCTTTTCCTTCTCTCTTCACCCCTTCCTCCCTCTCTCCCACCCCTCCCTCCACCCCCTCCCTCCCTCTCTCCACCCCTCCCTACCCCCTCTCTCCACCCCTCCCTCCCCTCTCCCCCACCCCTCCCTCCCTCTCTCCACCCTCCCTCCCCTCTCTCCACCCCTCCCTCCTCTCTCTCCCCCCCCTCCCTCCCTCTCTCTCCACCCCCTCCTCCCTCTCTCCCACCCCCTCCCTCCCTCTCCACCCCTTCCCTCCCTCTCTCTCCACCCCTCCCTCCCTCTCTCTCCCTAATTGCATCACAGACAATGAGGACATAGACATCCTGGGGTATACATGTACAGCCACGCTCCAACAGGCTGCCTGGTGTGGTTCCTCGCATTATGTTCGCCCTAATTATTCCACTCGGCGCTACACCATCGTCCCCACTAGGTGACACAACGGCTTCCAGTCTCCTGATACTGTGGCACGCGTCTGATGTCATGTGTCTTGAGATATGTGTGTGTGTCAGGACGAGAAGCAGGTTTGAGGTTTCGTTGGTTCATTTAGGTTTAGTTAGTTTTTCGGGTTTGGTTCGAGTTGGTGGCTTAGTTTAGGCTGAGAGGTGTGTGAGGGTTGGAGTCACGCAGCAGCTGTGGTTGAGGCAGCATGGGTCGTTCCTCGATAGTCGTGTATGGAGGGAGAGTGTTCCCGCTGTATTTTGTCTGGCAACGTTACTAAAGAGTTACCGAGTGTGCTGGAGCAGAAGTGGCTGTCCTGGAGGATGGTGTTGTGGCCGGGATGGGAAGTGTCTCTTGTCGTGTTGTGTCGACGGTATATACACATTGTCAGGCCAACAGTTGTTAATCAATTCGGCAGTTACTAATGACGTTCAAGAGGATAATAGTGGATATAATACATCAGTCGCTGAACTAAAATTCCGACGTGTGCAAATAGAACAGCTCCAACTACCGAACGAACCAAGCGGTAGTTTAGGTCTTATTGTCGGATAAAAATTACTTGTTTGTGTACATATATACATGCATGTTGTAACTGTTTTATAGTAAATTAATGTTTAATTTCTTTGGGGTTTGTTTATCCATCCGGTACTTCACCTCATCTCCGGCCTTTTTATTGTATTACACTTGTTTTAAGTCCCATGGTCCCATCTAGTGTGTTAGTCACGCACTCAATAACACCCTCACAATGTGTGTGTGTGTGTGTGAGTGAGAGAGAGAGAGAGAGAGAGAGAGAGAGAGAGAGAGAGAGAATACGATGACCTATTTCCCTTCAATATGACTAACCTAACCTAACCTAAAATATGTAGAACGATACACTACAGGACGTACGGGAAGGTGTGTGATAAAGGTGCAAAGGTGCTTTACAAAGGTGTGTTACAAATGTGCATTGCAAAGGTGTCCTACAAAGGTTCGTTACATAAGTGCGTTACAAATGTGTATTATAAAGATGCGTTACAAATAGGATTCCAAATGTACGTTACAGAGGTACGACAGGAGACACTCACGTATTGATGCCGTCGTAACCAGCTCCCAGACCGACGTAGTTCAGCCCGGCCATCGTGCGGACGTGGTTGATGTGTTCTGAAGAGGGACATAACATTAACATTACTTAACATGTTAACTGTACACTGTTTACTATTAACATTACTTAACATGTTAACTATCACTGTTGACTATTAACATTACTTAACATGTTAACTATACACTGTTTACTATTAACATAACTAAACATGTTATATATACTACAATGTTTACTATGAACACTAACAATACTAAACATGTTAAAATATACAGTGTTTAACTATATATTTCACCACTTGATCGACTAGAGACCAGGGCCATAATACTCTGCTGATGAGAATACCACAAAAAAAAACATTAACACCTCCAACAGGTATAATAAAACACTAGGGGTATATTATGAACCTCTGACGATATATGTATACCATTATATATAAAACAAATCATCAGACTCTCTCTCTCTCTCTCTCTCCTCTCTCTCTCTCTCTCTCTCTCTCTCTCTCTCTCTCTCTCTCTCTCTCTCTCTCTCTCTCTCTCTCTCTCTCTCCTCCTCTGCCCCCCCACCCTCTCTCCTCCAGTGACCTGTTCGCCCCAGAAGCTCATCAGAGTCTATTATAAACGCCTTTGATATTTCAATGCATGTTAATGACCTCATCAACTCTTGTGGGGAGAGGGGCATTTGAGGTCGGGGGGGCGACCCCCAGGGAGGGGGAGCATTTTAGGGGGAGAGGAGGAGGCTTGACCCCAGAGGAGGGGGAGGAGGCCCCAGGAGGTCGGGGGGGGCATTTTTGAGATCTTGGGGGGTGTACCCTTCGTGTCTCTATGCTCCCAGTCTGGAACCCTCATTACTCGAGGAGTATTTCATAGACAGACAGACAGGTAGATAGATAGATAAATAGATAGATAGATAGACAGACTGACAGACAGACAGACAGGTGAATGAATGAATAGATAGATAGATAGAGCAGACTGACAGACAGACAGATAGATATAGCAATAGATAGATATATAGATTAATAGATAGATACAGACATACATACACACACATACACATTCACATACACATACACAGACAGATAGAATAGACACACACACACATACACACACACACACACACACACACACACACACACACACACACACACACACACATTAACACACCTGACACATCATGACGCACCTTGACACACTTTGACACCCTGACACCATGACACACCTTGCCACACCTGACACACACCCTGACATAACACACCCTGACACTCTTTAGCACACCGTGACACACCTTGGCACACCTTGCTACACCCTGACACACCCTGACACCTTGACACACCCTGACATACTTTAGCACACCCTGACACACCTTGACACACCCTGATACATCTTGACACACTCTGACACACCATGACACACCCTGGCACACCTTGCCACAGCCTGATACACCTTGCCACAACCTTAACACACCTTTACACACCCTGACACATCTTGACACACATTTACACACCATGATACACCCTGACACACCCTAATACACCCTAACACACCTTCACACACCCTAACACACATTGAAACACCTTCACACACCTGGACACACCTTAACACACCTTAAAACACCGTGATACATATTACCACACTTTAGCACACCCTGACACACACCTTCACACACTTTAACACACCATAACACACTTTAACACACCCTATCACACCTTAACACACCTTAACACACCTTAACAACACCTTAAAACACCTTAACACACCATAACACACTTTAACACACCCTAGCACACCTTAACACACCCTATCACACCTTAACACACCCTATCACACCTTAACACACCCTATCACACCTTAACAACACTTTAAAACACCTTATACACCATAACACACTTTAACACCCTATCACACCTTAACACACCTTAACACACCTTAACACACCTTAAAACACCTTAACACACCATAACACACTTTAACACACCATAACACACTTTAACACACACTATCACACCTTAACACACCTTAACACACATTAACACACCTTAACAACACATTAAAACACCTTAACACACCATAACACACTTTAACACACCCTATCACACCTTAACACACCCTATCACACCTTAACACACTCACCTGGACACTCAACCACCACCCATCAGGTTCCAGCGTCAACAACATCAACAAACAGATGGGTGACACTTGTTCTACCCTGACCAAACGCACTTCATTATTGTTATATATATATATATATATATATATATATATATATATATATATATATATATATATATATATATATATATATATATATATATATATATATATATATATATATATATATATCCAGTTTGTATAGACGAGAAGATCTTACCCACTATATGATACATCCAGTTCATATAGACGAGAGAAAGACTTGACCTCATTCTGTTTTATTATTTACAGTTCATTAACAACAGGGAACACCTGACCCATTATGTAATATATCTAGTTTATATACAACCTATAAACACGTGACCAACTTTAATATAGCCACTGGTCGTATATAATAACAACATCTTGTATAGGTATAGTATAGTATAGTATAGTATAGTATAGTATAGTATAGTATAGTATGGTATAGTATAGTATAGTATAGTATAGTATAGTATGAGTATAGTATGGTATGTTATGGTATGGTATGGTATGGTATGGTATAGTATAGTATGGTATGGTATGGTATAGTATGGTATGGTATGGTATGGTATGGTATAGTATAGTATGGTATGGTATAGTATAGTATGGTATGGTATATATGTATGGTATGGTATGGTATGGTATGGTATGGTATGTATAGTATGGTATGGTATGGTATGGTATAGTATGGTATGGTATAGTATATATGGTATAGTATAGTATGGTATGGTATGGTATAGTATGGTATAGTATAGTATGGTATGGTATAGTATGAGTATAGTATGGTATAGTATGGTATGGTATAGTATAGTATGGTATAGTTATGGTATGGTATGGTATAGTATAGTATAGTATGGTATAGTATGGTATGGTATAGTATAGTATGGTATAGTATGGTATGGTATAGTATAGTATAGTATGGTATAGGATATGGTATGGTATAGTTATAGTATAGTATGGTATGGTATAGTATGGTATTGTATGGTATGGTATTGTATAGTATAGTATAGTATGGTATGGTATAGTATAGTATAATTATAGTATGGTATGGTATAGTATAGTATGGTATAATATGGTATGGTATAGTATAGTATATATGGTATAGTATGTATGGTATAGTATAGTATGGTATAGTATGGTATGGTATGGTATAGTATAGTATGGTATGGTATGGTATGGTATAGTATAGTATAGTATAGTATGGTATGGTATGGTATAGTATAGTATAGTATGGTATAGTATGGTGTAATTATAGTATGGTATGGTACATGGTATAGTATAGTATAGATATATAGTATGGTATATATATAGTATAGTATAGTATAGTATGGTATAGTATAATTATAGTATAGTATAGTATGGTATAGTATGGTATGGTATAGTATAGTATAGTATGTAGTATGGTATGGTATAGTATAATGGTATAGTATGGTATACTATGGTATGGTATAATTGTATGGTATTGTATGAGTATAGTATAGTATAGTATGGTATGGTATATGGTATAGTATAATTATGGTATAGTATGGTATGGTATAGTATAGTATAATTATGGTATGGTATGGTATAGTATAGTA